>NW_012116544.1:801830-802812 GCF_000951035.1 Colobus angolensis palliatus | reverse complement strand
GGGTCTCCAAGAGGAACATCAGTGGAGCTGAAGGCAAAAATCTGAAGAGATGCAGAGGATGTGGGTCCTCCCAGAGATGGAGGGGGCCACAGGGTTTTATCTAGGAGCCCCGGGACAGGAGTCCCAGCTTTCTTCATGCAGAACTTGATTCATAGGCCGCTGTCTGAATTTATCAGGACTCATTCAGTTTCTACAGTAGAAACTGATTTAAAGTGATTTAAGCAGAAATGAGAATTATTGGCTCAGGGTAATGCTAGCTGCTCTAATAAACAAATGCAAACAAAATCTGTGGGTTGCTACACTTTCAGTTTATTTCTGGGCTAGCTATCCATTGAGGTGTTCCGATTCCGCAGGTGACTTCCTCTGTGTGATTCAGGGACTGAGATCCCTTCCTCTTATGGTCCTGTCATCCCCTAAGGCAAGGATTCTTACTCTGGGGTCCGTGTACCACCAAGGAATCTGGATAGAATTCAGGCAAAGGGACTTGTGAACTCAATTGAGAAGAAATTTAGTTAGCACTGTCATTTTGAGTATAGGTAACAGATCCCAGTGGGATGCGCAGTCCCCTTGTCTATCACCATTGGAAGCCCCAGCCAGATACTTCCGTACCCTATCACAGTTGTGGGAAGATCTCCCCACCCCCAGTTCCTTTTTTTGAGATGAAATTCACATGATATAAAACGAACCATTGTAAAGTATACTATTCAGTACTATTTAGTGCACTCACAATGGCGTGCAACCACCACCTCTCTCTAGCTCTAAAACATTTTCATCACCCTAAAAAAATGTTGGGGGCCAGGCACAGTGGCTCACACCTGTAATCCCAGCACTTTGGGAAGCGGGTGGATCACGAGGTCAGGAGATTGAGACTATCCTGGTTAACACGGTGAAACCCCATCTCTACTAAAAACACAAAACATTAGCTGGGCGTGGTGGCGGGTGCCTGTAGTCCCAGCTACTTGGGAGGCTGAGGCAGGAGAAT
>NW_012116544.1:792309-794303 GCF_000951035.1 Colobus angolensis palliatus | reverse complement strand
CTGCCTCCCGGGTTCAAGCGATTCTTCCACCTCAGCCTCCCAAGTAGCTGGGTCTACAGGCACATGCCACCACTCCCAGCTAATGTTTGTATTTTAGTAAAGACAGGGTTTCACCATCTTGGTCAGGCTGGTCTCGAACTCCTGACCTCGTGATCCATCTGCCTCAGCTTCCCAAAGTGCTGGGATTATAGGCATGAGCCACTGCACCCAGCCAATGTTTATTTTTTTGTAGAGATGAAGTCTTGCTATGTTGCCCAGGCTGGTCCCAAACTACTGGGCTTAAGCAAAGATTTGGGGCAAGGTGGGGCGCACCTGTAACCCTGCTACTCAGGAGGCTAAGGCAGGATGATTGCCTGAGCCCAGGAGTTTGAGGCCAGCCTGAGCAACATAGGGAGACCTCGTCTCAACAGCAACAGCAACACAATTTGAAAGACTAAACACTTAACATAGTAAAGACGTAACTTCTCCCCAAAATTGATCTATAGATGTACCAAAATTTCTATTAAAATCTCAGCAAGATTTTCTAAATAAATAAAAACTTGTTCCAAAATTTCTATGGGAAAGGAAAGGCTCTAGAATAGCCAAACAATATTTAAACAGAATAAAGTGGGAGTAATCACTCTTGCAGATGCCAAGTCTTTACTATTAGCTGCAGTAATTAAAACTGTGTGGTACTGGAGGAGAGACGAGTCACGTTGATCAGTGAGACAGAGAACCCAGAAACAGATTTATACAAATATACCCAATTCATTTTTTTTTGTTGTTGAGACAGGATCTCGCTGTGTCGCCCAGGCTGGAGTGCAGTCTTGGCTCACTACAACCTCCACCTTCCGGGGAAGCTCAAGCGATCCTCCCACCTCAGCCTCCCTTCCCCAGCCACAGTAGCTGGGACTACCAGCACATGCCACCATGCCCAGCTAATTTGTATTTTTAGTAGGGATGGAGTTTTGCCATGTGGGCCAGGCTGGTCTCAAACTCCTGGCCTCAAGCAATTGTCTTGCCTCAACCTCCCAAAGTGCTTGGATTACAGGCATAACCCACCTCACCCGGCCTACTCAATTAATTTTTGATGAAGGGAGAAAGTAATTCAATGGAGAAAGGGATCACCTTTTCGATAAATGGTGCTGGAGCAAATTATACATTCATCTTGCAAAAATCCCACAAAAAAAATCCTGAACTAATCTTCCTATCTTCTACAGTTTTTAACTTAAAATGGACCTTGGACTTAAATGTAAAATTACAGGACATCTAGAAAAAAAAAATAATAGGAGAAAATCTTGAGGACCCACTCTAGGCAGAGTTCTTCGACTTAACACCAGAAGCACTATCCATAAAAGGAAACGTCAATTAATTGGACTTCATCAAAATTAACTTTTGCTCAATGAAAGACTGTTAGGAGTCTGAAAAGACAAATTATAGACTGGGAGTTGATGTTTGCAAGTCACATATCTGACAAAGGAATTGTATCTAAAATATATAAAGGACTCTGTAATCCCAACACTTTGTGAAGCTGTGGCGGACAGATCACCTGAGGTCAGGAGTTTAACACCAGCCTGGCCAACATGGCGAAACCCCATCTCTACTAAAAATACAAAAATTAGCCAGGTATAGTGGTGCGTGCCTATCATCCCAGCTACTCAGGAGGCTGAGGAGGGAGAATTGCTTGAACCCGGGAGGTGGAGGTTGCAGAGAACCAAGATCGTGCCACTGCATTCCAGCCTGGGCAACAGAGCAAGACTCCATTTCAAATAAATAAAATAAAGAACTCTCAGACCTCAGCATTAAAAACACCAACAATCTAATCCGAAAATATGCAAAAGGTTTGTACAGGAATTTCATCAAAGAGGGTATACAGATGCCAAATAAACACCTAAAAAAAGTTCAATGTTGGCTGGGCACAGTGGCTCACGCCTGTAATCCCAGCACTTTGGGAGGCCGAGGCAGGCGGATCATGAGGCCAAGAGATGGAGACCATCCTGGCCAACATGGTGGAA
>NW_012116544.1:789683-791649 GCF_000951035.1 Colobus angolensis palliatus | reverse complement strand
AATGGAGTTACCATAAAACTCAGTAATTATATTCTTTGGCCTTTGTCACAGAGAAATGAAAACTTATTTTTGTGGAGAAAATTGTACATGAATGTTTATAGCAGTTTCATTCATAATATCCCTAAACTAGAAACTACTCAGATGTCTTTCAACAGAAAAATGCTTAAACAGACTGTGATGCATCCAAACCGTGAAGCACACTCAGCAAGTAAAGAGAAAGGAGCTGTCAAGATGCACAGCAACGGGGACGAACTGCAAGAACTTCATGCTGAGCCACTCTCAAAAAGATACAAGCGGCCAGGGGCGGTGGCTCACACCTGTAATCCCAGCACTCTGGGAGGCCAAAGCAGGTGGATCGCGAGGTCAGGAGTTCGAGACCAGCCTGGCCAACATGTTGAAACCCTGTCTCTACTAAAGATACAAAAAATTAGCCAGGCATAGTGGCACACGCCTGTAATCTCAGTTACTCAGGAGGCCGAGGAAGGAGAATCGCAGGAGGTGGAGATTGCAGTGAGCTGAGATTGCACCACTGCACTCCAGCCTGGGCAACAAGGTGAGAATCCATCTCAAAAACAGACAACAACAAAAAAAACCAGCTGGGCATGGTGGCTCACATCTGTAATCCCAGCACTCTGGGATCCTTTCTCCAAAGAAATCCACACCAAGACACATCATAATTAAACTTCTGAAAACTATAATAATATAGTAATAACAATAAAATAATAATATCTTTGTGGTCTCCCCAATTCTGGAATCTGTAGGTTTATGTCTTTTGCCAGGTATGAAAAATTTTCAGCCACGATTTCTTTGAATACTTTTTTTTGAGACGGAGTCTCGCTCTGTCACCAGGCTGGAGTGCAGTGGTGCGATCTTGGCTCACTGCAACCTCCACCTCTGGGTTCAAGCGATTCTCCTGCCTCAGACTCCTGAGTAGCTGGAATTACAGGTGCACCCCACCATGCCCAGCTAATTTTTGTATCTTGAGCGGAGACAGGGTTTCACCATGTTGGCTAGGCTGGTCTCGAATTTCTGACTTTGTAATCCACCCGCCTTGGCCTCCCAAAGTGCTGGGATTACAGGAGTGAGCCACCGTGCATGGCCGGTTTGTTTGTTCGTTTTCTTGTTTGTTTTTGTTTTTGTTTTTGAGACAGGGTCTGGCTCTGTCGCCCAGACTGGAGTGCAGTAGCACGATCTTGGCTCACTGCAACCTTTGCCTCCCAGGCTCAAGGGATTCTCCCACCTCAGCCTCCCAAGTAGCTGGGACTACAGGCACACACCACAATGCCCAGCTCGTTTTTGTATTTTTTTATAGAGATGGGGTTTTTGCTATGTGACCCAAGCTGGTCTCAAATTCCTGGGCTCACATGATCTGCCCACCTTGGCCTTCTAAAGCGCTGGGATATAGGCCTGAGCCCCTGTGCCGGATCTGGGATCCTCAATCCTATTTCAGTCTTCTGTTTCAGCAGGCAGTTGCCCAGGTTAGCATGTAGGTTCTGTCTACTTGTGGGCTTCAGTTTTGACGGCAGTTTAGTTTTCTGAGCCCTCGCAATGTTAGTCTCCTGTGCTTTGTTCTGGTGCCACTGGTGTACCCTTTCGGTCCCTGCTGGTGGGGGCAGGAGCACGTCCCTGGTTGGCCTGGTGTTGCTAGATGACTTGCATGGGAAAAAGGGGCAGACGCCACTGGGTAGGGGGCAGGGAGACATGAGGCTTTGCAGATGCTGCCACTGCAGAGCCCACCAGAGCTTTGGTGGTAAAGCAGGGTGTGGGACACTCCCAGGCTTTGCTGCCGCTGAGGGCAGGTGGCACCGTGCCAGGGTGTGTGGAGTGAGGGCTGGGTGGCACCGTGCCAGGGTGTGTGGAGTGAGGGCTGGGTGGCACCGTGCCAGGGTGTGTGGAGTGAGAGCTGGGTGGCCAGGGCCTGTGTATGGAGTGAGAGCTGGGTGGCCAGGACTGTGTGTGGAGTGAG
>NW_012116544.1:787230-789087 GCF_000951035.1 Colobus angolensis palliatus | reverse complement strand
GTGGAGTTTTGGGGATGAGAGGCTGTAGATAATGTGTCATATTAAACAGTTCTTTCTTACAGTTTTTAATTTCTTATATATCTGTGGTTATATCTCTTTCTTCATTCCTAACATTGCCCATATCTGTTGCTTATTTTTCCCTCTTAAAGTTAGACTTGGCAGAGTTTTGTCTGTTACTATATCCTTTTAATTAGCTTTAAAAAATTCTTATCTCTTAAATTTTTTTTTTTAATGGAGACGAGGTCTCGCTATGTTGGCCAGGTTGGTCCTGAACTCCTGGCCTCAAGTAATCCTCCCTCCTCAGCCTTCCAAAGTGCCAGGATTACAGGTGTGCGCCACTGTGCCCAGCCAGAGCTTTCTTTAACATAAGTATTTTGCTGGTGTATTTGATTGGCATTTTAGAAAGCACTCATTTATGGGTGCTACTTTTGTATTTCTTTCTTTCTTTCCTTTTTTTTTCAGGGTCTCACACCCAGACTGGAGTATAGGGGCTGCAGTCATGGCACCCAGGCTGAAGTACAGTGGCTACAGTCATGGCTCACTGTAGCCTTGACCTCCCAGGCTCAAGTGGCCCTCCCACCTCAGCCTCCTGAATCACTGGGACTATAGGTGTGCACCACCACACCCAGCTAAGTTTTAATTTTATTTATTTATTATTTTGAGACAGAGTCTCACTCTGTCGCCCAAGCTGGAATGCAGTGGCACAATCTCGACTCACTGCAAACTCTGCCTCCCAGGTCCAAGCAGTTCTCTGCCTCAGCTTCCCAAGTAGCTGGACTACAGGCACCCTCTACCATGCCTGGCTAATTTTTGTGTTTTTAGTAGAGACAGGGTTTCGCCATGTTGGCCAGGCTGGTCTTGAACCTCTGACCTCAGGTGATCTGCCTGCTTCGGCCTCCCAAAGTGCTAGGATTACAGGCATGAGCCACCTGCCCAGCCTACTTTTCTATTTCATTCATTTCTTTTTTATTTTTATGAGTTTCCTCCCACTCTCTTGGTATTTATTTTATGATTCATATACTTTCTAGAAGTAAGTGCTTAGCTGATTTGTTTTCAATTTTCTTTATTTTGTAAAATTTCATAGGACTAATTTCATGTTTTCGCTTGTACTCAGTAGCTCTTAACATATAACAGTCTTATTTATATTACTTTATAAATTAATATTTCACTTTGTGTTTCTTCTCTAACAAACAGTTACTTATGAAATTGTCAGCCTTCCAGATGGCTTTGGAATTCTGGGTAGGTGAAGGGAGGGTGGGGTGGAGCAGGAAGAAGCTTCCCTTGGTAGTTAATTTCTCAGTTTTTGCTTCATGGTGAGAAAATATTCTGTATGATTTCTACATTTTAGAATTTACTCAGATGTTCTTTATGGCTGAATAAAACAATTTTGATAAATGTTCCATGAGTATTTGAAGGGAGTGATAGTTTCTGTGAGAGACTCTCACACTTGTACATCGAAGATAAGGAAAATAGTTTTCATTGCAGCTCTTAAAAAATAACGAATATTGGTTGAGTTCATATTTTGTGCCATGCACTGTTCCGGGGTTTCTCAACCATGGCCTATTGATATTTGGGCTGGGCAGTTCTCTGGGGGGATGTCCTGTGCATTGCAGGAGGCTTAGCAGCGTCCCTGGCTTCTACCCCACTGGACACTGGTAGCATCTCCACCAGTCATTTCAACAAAAATGTCTCCAGACATTGCCAGCTGTCCTCTGGGTGTAAAATCAGGCCCAACTGAGAACCACTGCACTATTCTAAAGGCTTACATTTATGAATCCATTTAATCATCATAAACCTGTGTGGTAGGTTCTCCTACTGTTATCCTCATTTTCCAAATAATCATCTGTAAACAGAAGC
>NW_012116544.1:770285-786909 GCF_000951035.1 Colobus angolensis palliatus | reverse complement strand
AGACTCTGTCTCAAAAAAAAAGGTAATTTTCCAAGGTCACAGTGCTATTAAGCACCATTTGTAATTGCAGACAAAACCAGAAAACTCAGACCCCAGAATCACCTTATATGTCATTCGATGAGTTGCGGTACATACATACAAAGGAATGTAGGGCACATTCCCTGGTTGATTTGATTTATGTTTAATGAAGAAATCTCAGAAGCAACATTGAGAGAGAAAAAAGCAAGTTGTAGCTATCTTCCAGATGAGGAGAAAATATGCAATCTCACCTGAAATATCTGGTAATTCTAATTTCAGTTTCCCTTTGCAATTTCCTTTCCATTCCCAGAATCTTCCTTGCATTTGCGGGAGCCATGGTTTGGGTCTCTTTCTCTTGGTCTTTTCCTTTCAGGAAACCGTTTCCTGGAGTGTCGAGTGGTTCTCGTGCTTCCGGTCACATTTATGTGAAAGAAGCTCCTGGGATATTGGGGGCAGGACTTGTTGACTGACAGCCATCACCACAGTGCTGACTCTGTCCCTCAAGACCAGGAGTGTACTGGGCAGACACACTTCTCCTGGCCTTAGCCAGCCTGGCACTGCTGGGCCCCACCAGGCAGCTGGGAGGGCGCCTGAACTGCCCCGGCTGGGTGGCCTTAAGGACCCCAGGGGGTGCTGCCAGCTGCGATTCACCCACTTTCTGCTTCTTCGCAGAAACCTTTATCGGTGAACCATCAGTGTCCCCTCCTTTGCGTTAGGGGCCCATAGGGCCTGTGTTCCTTTGCAGTCATTTGAACAGTATTTTGAGAAAACCATAGGCGCTCAGCCAAGGCACACTGCTAAGTCAGTTGCCGCTCAAGTTTCTGCTTTTCGGCCGGGCGCGGCGTGACATCCCAGCACTTTGGGAGGCCGAGGTGGGCAGATCGCCTGAGGTCAGAAGTTCGAGACCAGCCTGGCCCACACAGAGAAACCCCATCTCTACTAAAAATACAGAATTAGCCAGGCTTGGTGGCACATAGCTGTAATCCCAGCTAGTTGGGAAGGCTGAGGCAGGAGAATCACATGAACCTGGGAGATGGAGGTTGCAGTGAGCCGAAATCACACCATTGCACTCCAGCCTGGGCAACAAGAGCAAAAAAACTCCGTCTCAAAGAAAAGAAAAAAAAGGTATCTGCTTTTCAGCTTCCAAGATTTTCCAAGGTTGTGTTGCTGTTATTCCCTATTCTATTCCCACACTTGTAAGATTTTGTGTGTGTGTATGTGTATACACACAATCATACACACACACACACATACTGGTTGTTAAAATGCTGAAATATCTGGCTAGTAAACAGAAGCTTCCCTGAGCTTCAGGTGCCCCATAGCCCCAGCCTTTTCCCTGAGACCCCAGCTGCCTACACTTTGTCCTGGGTGGCAAGTGTCTTCCTGCCTTTGGCGATTTCGAGCTCTTCCTCACGTGGGAAGGCAAGCACCCGCATGCATATGGGTGATCCTGAAGGCTTCACCTCCAGTTTAAAAAGGCTCCCTGGATGATTTTGACTACCAGCCAGATTTGCAAGCCACAGGACAGACAGCAGGGCTAGGGTTCAGACGCTTCCACTTCCCACAAGTGGGATTTTAGAGACATCACCTCTACTCTTTGAGTCTCAGCTTCTCCATCAGTGAAATGGGGATGAGGATCTCTCTTGCAGAGTTGGGAAGATTAGAAGAGATGCTGTGTGCGGCGACCCTATCCCAAGTGCAAGAATGCCCCTCCAGGAAGGTGGTGTCATATACATGATGGCCACCAGGTGGTGGCATCGGTGAGGAAGCGCACCCAGGTTCAGACTTGGGTGAGCGTCTGCATCTCCTACTTAGCTTTTGCTTGTTTTGTTTTTTCTTTTAAAATGATGGCTCCCCCAGGAACACAGAATCAGAATTTCCGGGGTTGGGACTAAAACGTGTATTTTAGCAAGTGGTTTTAGTCCACACTATGAAAATCTATGATCCACTGTTTTTTATAGAGATGGGGGTCTTGCTATGTTGCTGAGGCTGGTCTTGAACGCCTGACCTCAAATGATCCTCCCACCTTGGCCTCCCAAGTGCTGGGATTGCCAGCATGAACCACCGTGCCCGGCCTCTCGAGACAGGCTGATCTAGAGTGCCAGGCAAGGGTGCTCTCTGGAGTCATGGGTTCTTGCGCTTGGCTCTCCCTGGCTTTGGCACAGGACCTCCATGAGTGAATGAGCCCCCGGGATTCATAGGATGGCCCCTGATGGAGCCCACATCCTGGCTTTAATCTTTTTTTTTTTGAGACGGAGTCTTGCTCTGTAGCCCGGGCTGGAGTGCGGTGGCCGGATCTCAGCTCACTACAAGCTCCGCCTCCCGGGTTTACGCCATTCTCCTGCCTCAGCATCCCGAGTAGCTGGGACTACAGGCGCCCACCACCTCGCCCGGCTAGTTTTTTGTATTTTTAGTAGAGACGGGGTTTCACCGTGTTAGCCAGGATGGTCTCGATCTCCTGACCTCGTGATCCGCCGATCTCGGCCTCCCAAAGTGCTGGGATTACAGGCTTGAGCCACCGCGCCCGGCCATCTGGCTTTAATCTTGGCTGTCCCTCCATGACGCTTCTGTGCACATCCTCCAGCCCCATCCATGCACAGTATCTGCGGTGAGGAGAGGCTTGGACCCTACAGCCTGCGGGGAAACGCCACTGGATAAGTGACTCCTACCGCGGAACACCCCTCAGCAGCAGAAAACAAAGGAAGGCGTGCCAGGAGGTGCCATAGTCCAGGTCAGAGATGAAGGGACCTAAAGGAAGGGAGGAGAGGAAGACTCAAGAAGCTTTCAGGATGTGTGGGGCGGGGAAGAGAGGGATGGGTCTGGAAAAGCCTCACCCCGCCCCCCCAACTGTGGTTAAGGGCCAGCAGCAGCGGCAGCTGGGCTTCTTACAAATGCAAAATCCAGTCTGTAGCCCCAACTACATAGGAGGCTAAAGCAGGAGGATCACTTGATCCCAGGAGTTTGTGTTCAGCCTGGGTAACATAGTGAGACCCTGTCTCTAAAAGAAAAGAAAGGAAGCGAGGGAAAGAGGGAGGAGAAAGAAAAAGAAAGAGGGAGGGAGGGAGGAAGAAGGAGAAAGGAAGGAAGAAGGGAGGGAGGAGGGAAGGAAGGAAGAAGGGAGGGAGGAGGGAAGGAAGGAAGTGAGGGAAGGAAGAAAGAAGAAAGGAAGGAAAGAAGGGAAAAAAATAGAGAAGACAGGAGAAAGAAATCCAGAATCTTGGGCCTCCCAGGTTTGCTGAATGAGAACCTGCATTTTAACAAGACCTCCAAGTGATTTGCACGTGGCTTGCAGTGTGCAAAAGCCCTGATCTAGAGCATGCAAAGTCCTAGTCTAGAGCACCAACTAAGATGCTGGCTGTTACGAGTGGGCAACAGTGACATCCCCCATGGCAGAGGATGGAGGAGGAGGAGCAGCAGGAGAAGGCCTGGGGCGGTGGGGAGGGGAGGTATCTGAGTTCCACTGGAGTCTCCAGAGTTGGAGGGAGCCTGAGGTGACCAGGTGCAGTGTTTGGGAGGAGCTGGGCATGTGCCTGAAGCTAGGGGAGGGCAGGATCTTGCAGGAGGTGCAGGAGTGGGAGCTGGGGGCACACCTGTGACGGCTGGAGTCCTGAGTGCAAATGAAATCTCTGGGAAGTGGGGTAGCAGTGACAGTGCCCCGATGGCCAGTGATATGGATGGGGTGGATCTGAGCTCAGCTGCTTGACTCCAAGGTGTGTGTGGTCTGCCCAGGGCCCTCCTCAGAGTTGCCTGGCCTTTGTGACAACTTGTCCACCAGACACCACTGGCTTGCAGTCCCCAGCGGCACTCATGGCCTTCTTCCCACAGCCTACATCACTGCTGTCTGAGGCGTCCCCGCCAGGGAACTGCACACCACACCTGCTCGCTTCTGCCAGAATCCTGGGCAGTCCCCCTTATCCCCAAGCCTCATTGATTCTGTGCCCCAAATCCATCCACTTCTCTTCATTCCACTGCCACCACCCTGGTCCAAGTACATCATCTTGAATCAGATGACACAAAGGGCTGTCCCAGGATCCAGCACTGACCTCTACAATCTCCTCTAACCACCGCAGTCAGAGGGACTGTCCCAAAATGCTAATCCATTCCCACTTGCTTCCGTGTGGGCATCTCTGATGGCTTCCCATTGCTCTCAGAACAAAGCCCAAACTTGTCACCAGGACAGTGTTGCTGCCACAACCTCTCCAGCTCTGCCTGGGTCTCTCCCTGTGGCTCTGGCACCAGCCTCCCCCGTGACCTGCCTCCAGCCAGGCCGGCTCTTTTCAGCCCCGGGACTTCCTGTGTGCCCCCAGATCTCCGTAGTGGGCTCCTTCCCTTCCTCCCCACTTCAGGGAGGCCTTGGGCGTCATTTCCATTCTCAGCACCATTCCCCCACAAGGGACCTGCGCTGCAGCGATGCATCTGCTCGTCGCCCTGGTTACTGTCTGTCTATCCCCACAACTATCAGCTTCCTGCAGTGAGGACAGCGGGACCAGACATGCGTGTTCACTCTAGTGTTGAGTGGCCGGCCAGGGCATTCCAGAATCCAGAGAAATCTCAGGTCCCTGGGGCTGAAGTGGTTGGGAAAAGCTTCCTGAAGGTCCTTCCTGAGATAAAGCTGGAAAGAGGGGCAGGCTCTTTGTAAGTACAGACTATTTTGGGCAGAGTCAAGGGTGAGAGATGAGACTGAAGCATGTTCTCAGGAGATGAAAGAGACTAACCTGGCTGCGGGGGGCTGTGGGATGACAGCAGGTGTCAGGATGGGAGTGCAGAGGGCCTCAGACACCAGCGTGGCGAGGCTAGATCCAGCAGACCCCAGAGGCCTCTGAGAGAGTCCAGGTAACCCTGAGCTCTGGCCCTGATGTCCTGCTCCTGACCTCTGCGCCCTGGGCCAGCCCATATCCTAACTCACACTGGGCCCCATTCCCATCTGAGCTCACCTCGGCTTGCATCTTTGTCAGTTTTCTGTTGCTATCACAGAATATCACAGACTGAGTAATTTACAACGAAGAGAAATGTATTAGGCTAACAGTGCAGGAGGCCGGGAAGTCAGAGATTAAGGGGCCAGCATCTGGTGAGGGCCCTGCTGACGTGTCATCCTATGGCAGTAAGTGGAAGGACAGGGTGTGTGTGCTCCAGAGACAGACAGCAAGAAGGGACTGAACTCACTTTGATAACAAACCTACTCCCATGATGATGGCATTGATGGACCCGGGAGGACCCAGCCCTGTCAACTCATCACCTCTTAACGGTCCCGCCTCTCAGTGCTATTGCACTGGGGATGAAGCTGCCAGTACAGGAACTTTAGGGGACACTTTTAAGCCATGGCTTCTCTGTCCCGACTCCTGTGGCTTTCCTGACTTTCAGGTTCCCCATTCTCCAGGCCAATAATCACAACTATCCCTGTCCCATCACAGGCCGTCAGCCCCTCCTCCACCCAGGCCAGAGTCAGCGGCCAGCAACTCTGGGCACCCCGACCTGCCTGCCTGGCCTTTGGGGCGCTTCAGCCACGCTCTGAGCCCGTTTCCTCATCTGTAAACTGGGGTTGAAGACATTTCCTCCTTGAGCATGTGAAATGTTTTTCCACCTTCCTGCTTCAGACCTTCTGGACCGGGGGGAAGAGGGGAACTCCCGGGGCTGACTCAGGACTAAAACACAGTCCCCACCAGCTCTCTAATTTGACCCCAGATGTGTCTCTCCTTGAATACAGCGGGACAGGCGGCTCCCTTCCTCACCACCTCCCCTTAGAGCCCTGGCTTCTTATCTTGAGTGCAAAGCAGGGCCTCGCCCTGGGGCCCCAGGACACCTCTCCTCCCTCCCGTTAGTCCTCCCAGCTCACCTCAGTTCTCCACCAAAGGCTGAGCGTGCCAGCTGTCCACGGGCACCTGCCCAGGGCTTCCCGGCTGTGGCCAGGGTAGGAGGACAAGGCAAGAGGAACAACCCACTCCGCCCCAGCCTTCTGGCTTCTGGAAAACCCTGGGGAATTCCAAGCTCATCATTGGCCCCAGCCCAGGCTGCCACACCCTGCCTCCCCAACAGCACCATAGCCTCACCCACAAATACTCTTTGCTGCCATCCATTCCTCAGCCCTGCTTCCTCCTCCAGGAAGCTTCCCTGGTGACCCCAACCCCCAGGAATGAGTAGCATTGATCTTTATGCAGAATTGCAGAACTTGTAAAATTTTATTTTTGAGACAGAATCTTGCTCTTGTCACCCAGGCTGGAGTGCAGTGGCACAATCTCAGCTCACTGCAACCTCTGCCTCACAGGCTCAAACCATCCTCCCACCTCAGCCTCCCAAGTAGCTGGGATTACAGATGCATGCCACTATACCCAGCTAATTTTTGTATTTTCAGTAGAGACGGGGTTTGCCATATTGGCCAGGCTGGTCTTGGACTCCTGGCCTCCCAAAGTGTTGAGATTACAGACATGAGCCACTGCGCCCAGCCTCAAATTTCTTTTATAGATTCATGCTTTGCTGAGTGTAGGGTCTCCCCTTTGTTTCTGGCCAAGTGCCCAGAGCTTGGGGACTGCCATGGGCCCCCCCTCTGCTCCCTGTACACAGAATGGAAGCCTGGCTGAGCGCTAGACCGCTCAGTTTCTGGACAGGGTCAGGCAGGCATACCTGGGAACAACCACACCGGGCCTGTGGCGTGGCTGAGGGACAGGTTTGGGAACCGTGGAAGCGCATTAGGCCTGAAGCTCAGAATACAGAAGCTTGAGCTGAGTACTGGGCAGCCATGGAAAATGCTGCACTGCTACTCTGCCTGGGGAACGAGGCAAGGCAGAGAGGACTCTGCATAATGGCGTCTTTGTGCAGGCCTGTCTGCAGCCACAGGGCTCTGGACGGGTGTTGTCTGGGGAGAGGGAGCCAGTAGCTGTGGGGGGAGGTGCTGTGCCTGCCAGACCTGCAGCTCCTAGCCTGAGCCACTTTTGGACAGGTCTCCCCCGCCCTGGAGCCCCAAGCCACAGTCCCCAGAGTGTCCTGTACTGATAGCTTTCCTGGAGGGGTGAACCTTGCTGCAAGTTACCTGGTGGCCATCTGGTTAGCATGGACAAGTCCATCCTGGAGCTACTGAACCGGGGACACACTCCAGTCCAAGGCACCTTCTCTTAACTCAGCCGCGTATAGCAACTGCCTGAAGGACTGTGGGCCAGCTCATGTTTGGACAGGGCCTTTTAGCCTCCCCCTAGCCCAGGCAGGTCAGTTTGCAGATGAGGAAACCGAGGTTACAGAGGGTGACACATGATTCTCCAGGGTGTTACGTGGCAGACGTGTCTTCACTTCCTTGCTGCCTGTCCTTGTCATTTCTAGGTGGGGAAGGTGAGGGGGGTTTCCTGGCAGGAATCAGTCTGGTCCCTACAAAGGGCCGAGGCCATGATGCTGGGGCTGAGGCAGATGCCGGCCAGCAGGCTACGTAGGGCAGAGAGGACCACGCGGCACGCTCAGTGGCCAGAAGCACCAGTGCCAGGGCGAGCAGTCTGTCCGCAGCAGGGAGGTGGGTGCACCTAGTGTGTCCGGAGTTTGTCCCTTCCGGTGGCTTCGTAGTCTCGCTGACTTCAAGAATGAAGCTGTGGACGTTCGCATTGAGGGTTAAAGCTCTTAAAGGTGGTGTGTCCGGAGTTTTTTTCCTTCCAGTCGGTTCCTAGTCTCATTGACTTCAAGAATGAAGCTGCGGCCCTTCACAGTAAGTGTTACAGCTCTCAAAGGTGGCACAGACCCAAAGACTCAGCAACAGCAAGATTTATTGTGAAGAGTGAAACAAAACTTCCACAGCGTGGAACGGGCTCCTAGGGAATTGCTGCTACTGGCCAGGGGTGGGGTGGGTGGCCAGCATTTTTATTCCCTTATTTGTCCCTGCCCAAGTCCTGCTGATTGGTCCATTTCACAGAGCACTGATTGGTCCATTTTACAAACCTCTAGCCAGCCACAAAGCGCTGATTGGTGCATTTTTACAGAGCACTGATTGGCACATTTTATAAACCTCTAGCTAGCCAGAGAGCACTGATTGGTGTGTTTTACAGTCCTAGCTACAGAGTGCTGATTGGTGCATTTTACAATCCTCTTGTAAGACCGAAAAGTTCTCCAAGTCCCCACTCGACTCAGGAAGTCCGGCTGGCTTCACCTCTCACTAGGGGCACCTGCAGGAGACACAGCAGATGTGGGCATCTTTGGTGAGTAGCCACTCCCTCTTATGGTGGCTCCCTTAGGGCTCTCTCCTGTCCCACTCTCAGTAGATGGGGTTCCAGCGAGATGGCCCTTTCTATGCCCCACACCAGGCCTGGGGCCGAGGCCTGAAGGCTGACCCATAACATTCCATTCCCTGACAAAATTCCTACTGCTGAGGTGAGCACGAGTTCAACCCAGGATGACAGACACCATTCAGGGACTTTTGGAGGGACTGTTTTCTTCGGGTTTATTGAGCTGGGTGCATGGAAGTCAGCAGTGCTGGGGCCTGCGAGGGTGAAGCCAACATGAACTGCAGCTGAGCTGGGGGAGGTGGCAGAGCGGGGGAGGCACAGGCCTGGGGTCGGGGACGGGGCCCTGGCCAGGGATGCCCAGCGTCTACACATGGGGTCCTTTGTCTCAGATCCCATTTTCACTGGGTTTCCATCCCCACCAAGAAGAGTCCAGCGAGGCTCAGAGCCCAGCAGTCTGAGGCCAGAGCATGATGTCCTGATGGAGTGCAGCAGCAGGAGGCCATGGGGGGCTCCAGGTGGAGACAGGGTGGACAGAGGGTGGCCTCGGAGGTGTGTGGGGCAGGGGCAGGGAGAGTTGGGGGCCTGAGCCAAGACCACGTTGTTGATGGGACCTGAGGCACAGAAGACAGGTGCTGGGAAACGCCAGGGAGTCTTCCAGAGTCAAGATCCCAGAGCCTCCACCTCACACTTGATGCTGAGATTTGCAGCTGGGAGGGGGCTGGAGACAGGAGGGGGCTGGGAAGATGGCTCTGATACTTTTCTGAGGAAGCCAGCTTTGTTGGGGGCTGCTCGAGTCATTCGTTCAACAAACCTCAGACCCGTGCCCACCCCTGTGAGGTGGGGGACGTGGGACCTGGGTTAGACCCAGATCTGATCTTGCCCTCCAGACCCCACGAGGATAAGGGGAGGCAGGCCTGGTCCTCACACCAGGCGCCCAGCATCCTGCCAAAGGCTTCGAAGCCTGCTCTGCCCAGGCTGTGCTGGGACTGAGCACCCCGCAATGAGGGTCTGTTTCCACCCTCTGCTGCAGAAAGGACAGAGTCTGTCTAGGGACAGATGTGGAGACCCTGAAAGGTGCAGCAGCAGGATGGGCCTGGGTGGGAGCAGCTGGAGGAAGCTGGGCACCAACTGTGAGCCCCACCTCACATCTCCAGCTCACCCGGACTTCTCAGTAATCCCTCAGGCTGGGCTGGACTGGGCTGCAGACGGGGCCCCTGCTGCATCAGCAGGCAAGGCCTGCTCTGGGGAAGGCTGGGAAGCCCTGGCTTGTCAGAGAACTGAAACCACACTGAGCAGATGTGGCTGCAACCCATGTAGAGAGAGAAGAGCAGCTTCCAAGGCTACTGACTTTGCGCTCAAACCGCAGATGACTCCGACAGACCCTGCTGGGCCTCTCCACCAGGCTGCAGCTTCCACGAGGAGGAGATGCCCCATGGCTGATGCGACAAGTTACCACAACTTGGTGGCTAACACAAGGTTATTCTCTACAGTTCTGGAGGCCACGAGTCTAAAGTCAGTTGTACGGGGTAAAGTCAAGGTGTCAGCAGGGCTGGTTCCCTCTGGAGGCTCCAGAGGAGAATCTGCTCCTGGCCTCTGCCAGCTCTTAAGGGCTGCCAGCATTCCTTGGCTTATGGCCATATCCTCCAGTCTCTGCCTCCCTGGTCACATTGAGTTCTCTTCTGCGTAATTTCTCTTCCACCTTCTCTTCTGTGTGTAGTCTCTCTTCCTCCCTCTCGTAAGGACACTTGTGATTACATTTAGGGCCCACCTGGCTAACCCAGGACAACCTTCCCATCCCAAGTTCCTTAACTTGGCCAGGTGCGGTGGCTCACACCTGTAATCCCAGCACTTTGGGAGGCCGAGGTGGGTGGATCACTGAGGCCAGGAGTTTGAGATCAGACTGGCCAACATGGTGAAATCCCATCTCTACTAAAAATACAGAAATTAGCCAGTCGTGGTGGTGCCTGTAATCCCAGCTTCTTGGGGAGGTGAAGCTGGAGAATCCCTTGAATCCAGGAGGTGGAGTTTGCAGTGAGCTGAGATCGTGCTACTGCACTCCAACCTGGGCAAGGGAGTAAGACTCCATCTCAGAAAAAATCCTGGCCGGGGCCTGTAATCCCAGCCCTTTGGGAGGCTGAGGCAGGCGGATCATGAGGTCAGGAGATCGCGACCATCCTGGCTAACACAGTGAAACCCCATCTCTACTAAAAATACAAAGAAATTTATCAGGGCGTGGTGGCGGGTGCCTGTAATCCCAACTACTTGGGAGGCTGAGGCAGGAGAATTGCTTGAACCTGGGAGGCAGAGCTTGCAGTGAGCCGAGATCGCACCACTGCACTCCAACCTGGGCGACAGAGTGAGACTCCATCTCAAAAAAAAAAAAAAAAAAAAAAATCCTTACCTTAATCACACCTGCAGAGCTCCTTTATGCCATGTAAGGCAAGGTTTGCACGCTGCAGGGATTCGAACTGGATGTCTGTGAGACCGTTGTTCAGCTGACCACTCTCCCTCCCTGGGGAGACCCAGCCTCACTTGGAGTGTCCTTTATTTCCACAGACACTCATGGTTGGGCTCCTGGGAAAAGACTGCTCTCAGAATATGCAGCCTCCAGGGCTGAGCAGGCCCCAACCCTACACGTGGCCTGCGGAGCCCAGGTGCTTGGTGAACCACTGCTGGGGCAGCAGGGGTTGTGTGGCTCCCGGAGAGTGGCTGTGGCTCCCCATGATGCTGGGCCTGGAAAATCATGATCCCACTCTCCCAAAGCAGGAGGGGATGGCTGGGGATACACATTCCCAGGCCCAGGAACCTGGGACTTTCAGAAGGTCCCTTGGCACTTGGGTGCTATTGAGGCCTGGGCACCACTGGGGGGCCATTCTCTGCTGGCAAGCTTAGGGTCCCTCTGAGAATGACTCTCCTGGGAGCTGTTTTCATGCGGAGCAATTCCTTCCTCTGAAGGTCTGGCCCTGAGGCCCTGTGAGTCCAGGGAACAGACGGGTGAGGCCCACAGCCTCTCTCCAGCCTGAGTGGGCAGCAGTGCGTGTGCGGGACACCACTGTGAATAAGGGACAAAAACCACGTCACCAAGGAGCTGAGCACCTGAGGATGGATCGGGGATGACTGATCCCCTCCGCACCCTCATCAGAAGAGCAGAGGTGAAAGCCCAGCTCACTGCCAGGAGCAAGAGGGGAAGAGAACAGAGCACAATGTCACTGATCTGCTGTGGGTGCCACCCACGCTCTGCAGACCCAGGTGGCCTCTGCTCCCCCAGGTGCTCAGGGCTCGCCCGCCTCACCTCAGGATTCTCCATCTTGGCCACTCCAAGTCCTAAGGGAATGTCTTCCTGCTATGATCTCTTACCCAGTCAGGTCACAAGCAGCGGTTCCCTGCCTATGAGAGAGGCAGACCTGAGACACAGCATGGGGCTGAAAGTCCTTGTGCTTCACCGCGGACTTCTGCTGGGGGCCAGCTTGGTGGCCGTCCATCGCCTCCCATAGGCAAAGCCACCATGCTTCTGTTTACTGACCACATGTCTTCCCCAGGGCCCCACTAGCTTCTCTCCTGGGAATGGCGGAGAAAGGGGAAAGAGCTTCCCAGTGGGGGGTTGGGACTTGAAGTCCCCTTGCATCCAGAATTGGTGGGTTCGTGGTCTTGCTGACTTCAATAATGAAGCCGCGCACCCTTGCGGTGTTACAGTTCTTGAAGATGGTGTGTCCGGAGTTTGTTTCTTCTGATGCTCAGACATGTCTGGAGTTTCTTCCTTCTGGTGGCTTCATAGTCTCACTAACTTCAGGAGTGAAGCTGCAGACCTTCACGGTGAGTGTTACAGCTCATAAATATGACACGGACCCAGAGTGAACAGCAGGAAGATTTATTGCAAACAGCAAAGACCACATGCAATAAGCAGACCCCAGCAGGTTGCCACTCCTTGCTAGGGCAGCCTGCTTTTATTCCCTTATCTGGCCCCACCCACATCCTGCTGATTGGTCCATTTTACAGAGAGCTGATTGATCTACTTTACAGAGAGCTGATTGGTCTGATTTGGCAGAGTGCTGATTGGTACGTTTACAATCCTTGAGCTAGACACAGAGTCACAGAGTGCTAGTTAGCTAGACACAGAGTTAGCTAGATACAGAGTACCAATTGGTGCATTTACAAACCTTGAGCTAGACACAGAGTGCTGATTGGTGCATTTACAAACCCTGAGCTAGACACACAGTGCTGATTGGTACATTTACAATCCTTGAGCTAGACACAGAGTCACAGAGTGCTAGTCCAAGTCTCCACTAGGTTAGCTAGATACAGAGTGCTGACCGGTGCACATAAGATCCTCTGGCTAGATATAAAAGTTCTCCAAGTCCCCATCCAGTTCAGGAGCCCAGCTGGCTTCACCCAGTGGATCCTGCACCAGGGCTGCAGGTGGAGCTGCCCTCCAGTCCCGAGCTGAGCCTGCACTCCTCAGCCCTTGGGCTGTGGATGGGACCGGGTGCCACGGAGCAGAGGGTGGCGCCCGTCAGGGAGGCTCAGGCCACGCAGGAGCTCACCTCAGGGGTAGGAGCTCAGACATGGCGGGCTGCAGGTTCTGACCCCTGCACCGCCTGGAGACAGCCAAACTGCGCGAGAATTTGAGTGCAGCCCTGGCAGGCCAGCACTGCTGGGGGACCCGGCACAACCGCCACAGCTGCTGGCCCAGGTGCTAAGCCCCTCACTGCCCTGGGCCGGTGGTGCCAGCTGGCTACTGCGTGTGCAGGGCCCGCCAAAACTCACAGTGGCCAGCAAGCGCAGCCCCGGTTCCCACCCGCGCCTCTCCCTCCACACCTCCCCACAAGCAGAGGGAGGAGGCTCCGGTCCCAGCCATCCCAGAGAGGGGCTCCTAGGGTGCCGTGGCGGGCTGCAGGGCCCCTCAAGTGCCGCCAGAGTGGACGCTGAGGCTGAGGAGGCGCTGAGAGTGAGGGCTGCTAGCACTTTGTCACCTATCAATGCCACTGCACTCTGGCCTGGGCAACAGGTGAGACTTTGTATTTCAAAACAAAAACAAACAAAACCACAGAACAGTTTTCTCTCATTTCCTGCCAGAAAGCCCTTCCCTTCCCTCCGCACATGTAAAACTCTTCCTTCTTTAAGCTCTAGCTTTAATGTCACCTTCCCCAGAAACCTACCCTGGTAGCCTCTGAAAGGGCCCCCTCTCTTCCCTGGGGTCCTGCAACCCACAGTCAAATATCAGGCCTTTGTATCAGAGATGCTCAGTGCCTGGCTAGAGCCTAATTTAACAGTTAGGAAGTAGGACGAAGTCCAAATTAGAGCAGATTACCCATGGAACAGACCTGATACAACTCTGTAAAGGAGGATAGGTTGAAATGTGGCAAAAACATTTAAACAGTACACCAGCCGGGTGCAGTGACTCACATCTGTAAGCCCAACACTTTGGGAGGCCAATGCTGGAGGATTGCTTCAGGCCAGGAGCTCAAGACCAGCCTAGGCAATGTAGTGATGTTACCGGTGGAGGGTCTTGACTACGAGTTGTCCAGGTTCTTGGTGTTTTCAACGTGAAATTGGACAAAATGCACAAAGCAATGAAAGAATTAAGCACAGATTTATTGAATGAAAGCACAGATTTACTGAAATGAAACTACACAGAGTAGGAGTGGGTTTCAGTAAGCGGCTCAAGAGTCCTGGTGACAGAATTTTCTGGGGTTTAAATACCCTCTAGAGGTTTCCCATTGGTTACTTGGTTATACCTTATGTAAATGAAGGAGTGGCCCCTGACCAGTCTGACTGGTTGCAGAAGGCAACCCAGGCTGAAGTAAAGTTACAGAGTTACTCCCTGTGCAAACGTCTGATTGGTTGCAGGAGGGGACCAATCAGAGGCTGAAGTTAAGTTACAGTTTTACCCTATGCAATTGAAGACTGGGCCCATGACCAGTCTGATTGGTCGCAGAAAGGGATCAATCAGAGGTACTTTCCATTTTTCATCTGCCTCACAGAAAGGTGGAGGCAGTTGCAAAGGGAGTAGCCTCTGATCCTTTTGTTACTTGGATGTGGAAAGTTGGGGTTTTCATTTTGATTCAATTCTAGGAAGTCAGCACAAATTGGCCTTAGGTTCCCTGCCTCACTGAGACCCTGTCTCTACAAAAAAATACAAAAAATTAGCCAGGTATGGTGATGCATGCCTGTAGCCCCAGCTATTTGGGAGGCTGAGGCAGGAGGATTGCTTGAGCCCAGGAGTTTGAGAGTGCAGTGAGCTGTGATTCCACCACTGGACTCCAATCTAGGTGACAGAGTGATACCCTGTCTCTAAAAACAAACAAAAATGCCGAGCGCGGGGTCTCACGCCTGTAATCCTAGTACTTTGGGAGGCAGAGGCGGGCGGATCACGAGGTCAGAAGATCGAGACCATCCTGGCTAACACGGTGAAGCCCCATCTCTACTAAAAATACAAAAAATTAGCTGGGCATGGTGGCGGGCGCCTGTAGTCCCAGCTACTGGGGAGGCTGAGGCTGGAGAATGATGTGAACCCGGGAGGCGGAGCTTGCAGTGAGCCGAGATGGCGCCACTGCACTCCAACCTGGGCGACAGAGCGAGACTTCCTCTCAAAAAACAACAACAACAGCAACAACAAAAAGGGTCCATAACTGGTCCAATACTTTCACTTTTTAGAACCTACCTTTTGGAAGTAGTCCTTAAAAATTAAAACAAAATGTTGAAGAATTATACCAAGAACAGCAGTCTCTTCATTTCCTGTTCTTCTGTTTGATTGTTTAGGCATTAACTTCCATATCTCTAAATAGCAGCTTCTATTCTCGTTCTTGATTGTTTCATTTTAAGCTGCATTTATTGTGTTTCCACAATCCAAGATGAAAATTAGGCTCTTTCCTTCCCTCTCTGTCCCTAACCCCCACACCCACTTTTAATCCCTCATCTTCCCAAGAATATGCAGTTTTAATGGCATTTTGGCTAGATTGTAATGGCATTGTGAATATGTAAATGCTATTCACGGCTGAACCATGTGGTACTGTATTTACTTTCCATGTCCTAGAACAGCTTTTGTTTGTACTAGAGGCAATGACTGTCATCTATTTCTCTATGTACTTATCACTAATTTTTTTTTTTTTTTTTTGAGGTGGAGTCTCACTCTCTTGCCCAGGCTGGAATGCAGTGGTGTCATCTGGGCTCACTGCAGCCTCCACCTCCCAGGTTCAAGTGATTCTCCTGCCTCAGCCTTCTGAGTAGCTGGGATTACCGGTACTCGCCACGACGCCTGGCTAATTTTTGTATTTTTATTAGAGACAGGGTTTCACCCCATTGGCCAGGCTGGTCTCAAACTCCTGACCTCAGGAGATCCACCTGCCTCAGCCTCACAAAGTGCTGGGATTGCAGGTGTGAGCCACCGCACCAGGCCACTTATCACTAATTTTATCCCCGAACGTTTCCCTGGTTAGATAAATCTACTTTCAGTCGCATAAAAACACATTAGGTGCCTTTGCAGATTTAACTTCTTGAGGAACTCTCTGGTGAGGCCTCCTGCTCTGCTCGTGTCTGGATAGGTGACCTTCGTGCCCGGTACTAGCTTTCACCCAGGCACCCCCTGTCACCCTCCCTCAGGGCCTCTCCTTTGCCTCACTCCTGAGCTCGAGTCTCTTTCTTGGACTCTATGACTCCTCTTTTCTGTTTTTTTCCCCCTGTATTATTAACACATTCCACAGTAGCTTCTAGAAACCAGAAGCATAGGAGATAATTATTCTGAGAACCTGTATGTCTGCAAATGTCTTTAATCTACCCTTATACATGATTGGTGGCTTTCTAGGATATACACATCTAAGTTGCAAGTGTTATTTTTCCCCGTAATTCTGAAGATGCCTGCTTCCTTCCAGAGCTGCTGTGAAGACATCTGAAGCATTCTGATTGGTCTTTCTTTTATGGAAGCTGTTTCCCCCCCCCCCTTTCTATCTGGGAGCATATAAAATATGTGCTTTTCATTCAGTGTGCTAACATTTCATAGTGATATACTTTAATGTTGGTGTATTTTCATCAGTTGTGCAGAGCACTTGTTCTGGGCAGTGCTTTTTTTCATTCTGGAGACGTGTGCTTCTGGTAGTTTCTTGACTATTTGGTATCTCTGTCTCCTGTGTTTTCTCTGAAACTCCTGTTATTCAGATATTAGACTTCTTGGGCTGGATTAGCAATTTTAAAATCTTTTCTGCCCCTCATATTTTCCATCTGTCTGTTGAACTTTATTTTTTTTGATGTTTTTCTTTTCTTTTTTTGAGATGGAGTCTCGCTCTGTTTCACCTAGGCTGGAGTGCAGTGGCACAGTCTCAGCTCATTACAGCCTCTGCCACCCGGTGTGTCCGGGGTTGGTTCCTTCCGGTGGGTGCCTGGTGTGGCTGAGTTCAAGAATGAAGTGGTGGACCTTC
>NW_012116544.1:768066-769844 GCF_000951035.1 Colobus angolensis palliatus | reverse complement strand
TCTCAGCCTCCCAAAGTGCTGGGATTACAGGCTTGAGCCACTGCGCCCAGCCTGTTACAACTCTTAAAGATGGCATGGACCCAAAGAGTGAGTGGTAGCAAGGTTTATTGTGAAGAGTGAAAGAACAAAGCTTCCAGAGGTGGAAGGAGACCTGAAGGGTTGCCAGGGCTGGCTGGGGGATGGCCAGCTTTTATTCCCTTATTTGTCCCCTCCCATGTTCCATTTTTGTCCTATCAGAGTGCCCTTTTTTCAGTCCTCCCTGCGATTGGCTACTTTTTTCTTTTCTTTTCTTTTTTTTGACACGAAGTGTCACTCTGTAGCCCAGGCTGGACTGCAGTGGCACGATCTCAGCTCACTGCAAGCTCCGCCTCCCAGGTTCAGGCCATTCTCCTGCCTCAGCCTCCTGAGTAGTTGGGACTACAGGCGCTCACCACCATGCCTGGCTAATTTTTTGTATTTTCAGTAGAGACGGGGTTTCACCATGTTAGCCAGGATGGTCTCAATCTCCTGACCTCATGATCTGCCCTCCTCAGCCACCCAAAGTGCTGGGAATATAGGCATGAGCCACTGGGCCCAGCCGCAATTGGCTACTTTTAGGATCCTGCTGATTGGTGCGTTTTACAGAGCACTGATTGGTGCATTTTACAGAGTGCTGATTGATGCATTTTACAATCCTCTTGCTGGCTACAGAGTGCTGATTGGTACGTTTTTACAGAGTGCTGATTGGTGCATTTTACAGTCCTTTTGCTAGCCACAGAGTGCTGATTGGTGCGTTTTTACAGAGCACTGATTGTTGCATTTTACAATCCTCTTGCTAGCTACAGAGTGCTGACTGGTGTGTTTTACAGTCCTAGTTACAGAATGCTGATTGGTGCATTTTACAATACTCTTGTAAGATAGAAAAGTTCTAGAAGTCCCCACTCCACCGAGGAAGTCCAGCTGGCTTCACCTGTTACCAGGTTCAAGCAGTTCTCCTGTCTCAGCCTCCCTAGTAGCTGAGACTACAGATGTGTGCCACCACACCCGGCTGATTTTGTATTTTATTTATTTATTTATTTATTTTTGAGACGGAGTTGGAGTGCAGTCGTGTGATCTCAGCTCACTGCAACTCCACCTCCCAGGTTCAAGTGATTCTCTTGCTTCAGCCTCCTGAGCAGCTGGGATTACAGGCATGCGCCACCACGCCCAGCTAATTTTTGTATTTTTAGTAGAGAGGGGGTTTCATCATGTTGGCCAGGCTGGTCTCGCACTCCTGACCTCAGATGATCACCCAACTTGGCTTCCCAAAGTGCTGGGGTTACAGGTGTGAGTCACCACACCTGGCCCACGTATTTATTTTCTAAAAACAGTTTTGTTTTTCTCTGTAGTTTCTCACTCTTTTATTTTTATTTACTTATTTAGAGACCGAGTCTTACTCTGTCACACTGGAGTACAGTGGTTCAGTCTCAGCTCACTGCAACCTCCACCTCAGCTTCAACCGGGTTCATGCCATTCTCCTGCCTCAGCCTCCCGAGTAGCTGGACTACAGGCGCCTGCCACTACGCCCGGCTAATTTTTGTATTTTTAGTAGAGATGGAATTTCACTGTGTTAACCAGGATGGTCTCGATCTCCTGACCTCGTGATCTGCCTGCGTTGCCTCCCAAAGTGCTGGGATTACAGGCGTGAGCCACTGCGCCCGGCCGTAAGAGGCTTATTTTTAAAGCCTTTCTTTCCATGTGTGGTTTCTGCCTCATTCAAGCTCTTGTTTGTTTGTTTGCCTGTTAGTTTTGTTCTCTAG
>NW_012116544.1:765868-768016 GCF_000951035.1 Colobus angolensis palliatus | reverse complement strand
TTCCATGTGTGGTTTCTGCCTCATTCAAGCTCTTGTTTGTTTGTTTGCCTGTTAGTTTTGTTCTCTAGACTTGATATAAGAAGCTTTCCTCAAATATATGGTAATCTTTAACAATCCATTCACATTCAACAATGGGGAAAAATAGGATGGAGGATTTGCAGCTCTAGCCATGACAGAGAAACAAGAATTGGATTCAGCTTTGTGTTTTAGACAGCAATAATGTTGTAGAAAATATTTGGAGTAAAACTACAGAAACGTGACTTTGAAAGAAGAGAAACACATGTGCTAAGTTCCATATTAATCCCAGCTTTTTGCCTGGGAGAACTTTCCAAACAGTAAACCAAAATTTAGCCAGGAGTGGTGGCATGCGCCTGTAATCCCAGCTACTCAGGAGGCTGAGGCAGGAGAATCGCTTGAACCTGGGAGGCAGAGCTTGCAGTGAGCCGAGATTGTGCCATTGTACTCCAGCCTGGGTGACAGAGTGAGACTCTGTCTCAAAAAAGGAAAAAAGAAAGGGTTAATAGAAACAAATCCAAAGATGACAAAGATTATAGAATTGGCAGCTAAGGTTTTTTGACCAGCTGTCACAAGAAATTCAAGGATTTAAAGAAAAGCACAGAAATAGTAAACAGATGGGGACTCAGCACAGAAATGAAAGTGTGAAAAAGAAAAATTAGAAATTTTAGAACTAACAGATACAATATCGGAAATAAAACTTCACAGGATGGACTTAGGAAAATGAATAGTGCAAAGAAAGGATTAGCAAATCTGAAGGCAGGTCAATAAAAACTATCCAATTTAAAGCATACAGAGAAATACAAAAAAAATAGAGCCTTGGTGGTCTGCAGGGACATATCAAGCACTCTAAGACAAATGTAATCAGAGCCTTAGAAGGAGATATGTTGTATCAGGGCAGAAAAATATTTGAAAAAATGGTTCCAGATTTTTTCTAATTTTGATGAAAATTGGAATCCATATATCTGAGAAGCTCAATAAACTTCAAGCAGTATGAACAGACACCCCAGCCACATTAAAGTAGAATTACTGAGTAAAAAAAATAAATAGAATATCTTGGAAGAAGTCAGAAGAAAAGGATGCAGTACATATAGGAAAACAATAGGAATGACCGTGTTATTCTCACCAGAAATAACAGAACTCACAGAAAATGAAACAGCTCCTTTGAAGTCCTGAAAGAAAAAAATAATCTATTAATCAGAATTACACATCTATTGAAAATGCCATCAGAAATGAAGGTGAAATAAAGATATTTTAAATGAACAAAAGCTGAAATAATTTACTAACAGAAGATCTACGTTACAAGAAATATTAAATAATTTTTCAGTATGAAGAGAAACAATGCCAGATTGTCCGTTGTTTAATGAGTTGCCTTCAAATATTTGTCAAAAATTAGCTCTCCAAGTATATGTGGGTCTATTTCTGCACTCCGTTTTCCATTAATCAATTCTCTATTATGCCAATCCCACACAAGTCTGATTATATCGCTTTGTGATAAGTATTGAATTTAGGTAGTGTTACCCTTCTAACTTTGTTCGTGTTTTTCAGAATGGCTTTGGCTCTTCTAGTTGCTTTTAATTTTCATTTTTTTTCTTTCTTTCTTTTTTCCTGAGAAGCCTCTAATCTCTCATAGGTGCTTTTAATTTTCTTTTTAAAATTTTTTAATTTTTAATTTGTATTTATTTATTTTTATTATACTTTAAGTTCTCGGGTACATGTGCACAATGTGCAGGTTTGTTACATATGTATACATGTGCCATGTTGTGAATTTTAGAAACAACTTTTCAATTTCTATATTTAAGAAAACCTACTGGATTTTAATTGGAACTGCATTAAATCTATGGATCAATTTGGGGAGAATTAATATGTTAATTTGCAATTCATTGTTAATATATAGGAATAAAATTGACTTTAGTACCTTGATCTTGTTGTATCCTGCAGTCTTGCTAAATTCATTTACTAGTTTCTGTAGCTTTTTTTGGAGATTCCACCAGATATGTTCTAAAGTATATATACATTGTGGAGTGACTGAACCTAGATAATTAAGATATGCATAATCTCACAGTGATTTTCTGTGATGAGAATACGTCCATTATGTTAGCATTTTTAAGATTACAATATACTGGCCGGGCG
>NW_012116544.1:764585-765028 GCF_000951035.1 Colobus angolensis palliatus | reverse complement strand
TAACAAGTTCTGAAATTGAGGCAGTAATTAAGAGCCTACCAACCAAAAAAAGCCCAGGACCAGATGGATTCACAGCCGAATTCTACCGGAGGTACAAAGAGGAGCTGGTATCATTCCTTCTAAAATTATTCCAAGCAATAGAAAAAGAGGTACTCCTCCCTCACTCGTTTTATGAGGCCAGCATTATCGTGCTACCAAAACCTGGCAGAGACACACACAAAAACAATTTCAGGCCAATATCCCTGATGAAAATTGGTGCAAAAATCCTCAATAAATACTGGTAAACCAAATCCGGCAGCACATCAAAAAGCTTATCGACCACGATCAAGTCAGCTTCATCCCTGGGATGGCTGGTTCAACATATGCAAATCAATAAATGTAATCCATCACATAAACAGAACCAATGACAAAAACCACATGATTATCTCAATAGATGCAGAAAA
>NW_012116544.1:759365-760392 GCF_000951035.1 Colobus angolensis palliatus | reverse complement strand
TACTCGGGAGGCTGAGGCAGGAGAATGGCGTAAACCCGGGAGGTGGAGCTTGCAGTGAGCTGAAATCCGGCCACTGCACTCCAGCCTGGGCGACAGAGCGAGACTTCGTCTCAAAAAAAGAAAGAAAGAAAGAAATTGCAAATCACATATCTCATAAAAACCTACTATTCAGAATATATATAAATTACTTGTTTTAGGAAATATCTATTCAGGTCCTCTGCCCATTTAAAAAACTGGGTTATTGTCTTGCTGTTGAGCTGTTTGAGTTCCTTGTATATTTTAGATGCCGACTTTGTAGCAGATGAGTAGTTTGCAAGTGTTCTCTCTCATTCTGGAGATTGTCTCTTCATTCTGCTGATTGTTTTTTCCCTCGCTGTGCAGAAGCATTTTAGAGCTGGGCGCAGTGGCTCACACCTGTAATCCCAGCACTTTGGGAGGCTGAGGTGAGCAGCCTGCTTGAGCCCAGGAGCTCAAGACCAGCCTGGGTAACATGGCAAAACTCTGTCTTTACCAAAAAGAAATCCAAAAAACAAAACTCAGCTGAGCATAGTGGCATGCACCTGTCCTCCCAGTTACTTGGGAGGCTGTGATGGAAAAATCACCTGAGCCGACTAAGAAAGAAGAAAAGAGAAGAATCAAATAGACACAATAAAAAGTGATAAAGGGGATATCACCGCTGACCCCACAGAAATACAAACTACCATCAGATAATACTATAAACACCTCTACGCAAATAAACTAGAAAATCTAGAAGAAGGCCAGGCGCGGTGGCTCACGCCTGTAATCCCAGCACTTTGGGAGGCCGAGACGGGCAGATCACGAGGTCAGGAGGTCAAGACCACCCTGGCTAACACAGTGAAACCCTGTCTTTACTAAAAATACAAGAAATTAGCCGGGCGTGGTGGTGGGCACCTGTAGTCCCAGCTACACGGGAGGCTGAGGCAGGAGAATAGTGTGAACCCAGGAGGTGGGGCTTGCAGTGAGCCGAGATGGAGCCACTGCACTCCAGCCCGGGCGACAGAGCCAG
>NW_012116544.1:752213-756670 GCF_000951035.1 Colobus angolensis palliatus | reverse complement strand
AATATAGAATTTACCATACTATATGGTTAACTACATGGTATGGTCATAGTAAGGCTGAGGGAAGAAATGTAACAGTATGTCTGAATATACATTTTATATGCTTTTGAAATATTTTAGATACATACAAAAATAAAAGTAAATTTTAAAAAGTCACCTGAGCCTGGAGGTCAAGGTGGCAGTGAGCTGTGATCATGCTACTGCACTCCAGCCTGGGCAACAGAGTGAGGCCCTGTCTCAAAAAAAGAAAAAATATAGCTTGATGTAATCCCATTTATCTATTTTTGCTTCTGTTGCCTATGCTTTGGGGGTTTCCTCAAAAAGTCCTTACCCAGGCCAGTGCCATGGAGATTTTCCCCTACGTTTTCTTTTAGTAGTCTCATAATTTGGTACTTACATTTAAGTCATTAATTCATTTCCAGTTAATTTTTGTATATGGTGTGATCTGAGGGTAGGTTTAGAGTCTCAGTCCATAATTACTGGCCTGGAATATGGGATGTGGGGGTTTTCCTGGTGCTGGGCCTGGTATTGGGGTCTAAGGAAAAGTCCTATGCTTACTTCCCTCTCTTCCTCCCCAGAGGATGGCATCTCTCTCAATTCTGTGCTGCCTGGGGCTGGGGATGGATGATGTGGGTAATTTAAACCACCGCTGCTACCCTCGCCAATGTATAATTTCTCATTATGCTACAACCAGGTACTGCGATCTCTCGCCTGGTTTCCTGAGCTCACGTGAAGATATTTTCAAGCATGAATAGTTGTTCAAATTGATGTTTCTGTGGCGGGACAATCACTGTAAAGTCCTATTTTGCTGTCTTGCTTCACTCCTATCCAGCAAAAGAGAGAATCTTGAAAGCATCACAAGAGAAGTAAACTTGTCACATATAAGGGATCCTCAATAAGATTAACAGCTGATTTCTCTTCAGAAACCATGGAGGCCAGAAGGTTGGCATATTTAAAATGATGAAAGAGAAAAAACCTGTCAACCAAGAATTGTATATCCAAAAAACAATTCCTTAAAAAATGTGTACTTTAATTTTTATTTCTAATAAAAAGAATGCTTCACAAATTTGCATGTCATCCTTGCCCAGGGGCCATCCTAATCTTCTCTGTATCATTCCAGTTTTTAGTATATTTGCTACTGAAGCAAGGGAACCCAGAAAAACAATTCTTGAACCAATAATATTTCAAAGCCATTTCACAGAGAACAATCTCTTCAATAAATGATGCTGGGCCAACCAGTTATCCAAATGCAAAAAAATAAAGCTGAAGTCTTTCCTCACACTATAAACAAAAGTTAACTCAAAAGGACCAAAGACCTAAGTATAACCGTTAAAGGAATAAAACTCTTAGAGAAAACACTGGGGCAAATCCTAATGCCTCGGATTTGGAGATCGGTGCTCAGATGTCACCAAAGTCACATGCGATGCGACAACAATAGATAAATTTATATTTTATCAAGACTAAAAACTTTTGTGCATCAAAGAACACTGTCAACCTGGTATGGTGTCTCATGCCTGTAATCCCAACACTTTTGGGAGGCTGAGGCAGGTGGATCACTTGAAGTCAGGAGTTTGAGACCAGCCTGGCCAACATGGTGAAACTCTATCTCTACTAAAAATACAAAAATTAGCCGGGCATGGTGATGCGTGCCTGTAATCTGAGTTACTTGGGAAGCCGAGGCATGAGAATTGCTTGAACCCAGGAGGTGGAGGTTGCAGTGAGCTGAGATCATGCCACTGCACTCCAGCCTGGTCGACAGAGCAAGACTCCTTCTCAAAAAAAAAAAAATAATAATAATAATAATAAATTAGCCAGGTGTGGTGGTGCACACCTATAGTCCCAGCTACTTGGGAGGCTGAAGTGGGAGGATCACTTGAGCCCAGGGGTTTGAGGCTGTAGTGAGCTATGATTATGTCATTGCACTTTAGCCTGGGAGACAGAATGAGACCCCATTTCTTTTTTTACGGGGAGGATGGAGTTTCGCTGTCGCCCAGGCTGGAGTGCAGTGGCATGATCTGCACTCACTGCAAGCTCCGCCTCCCGGCTTCACGCCATTCTCCTGCCTCAGCTTCCCGAGTAGCTGGGACTACAGGCACTGCCACCACGCCCAGCTAATTTTTTGTATTTTTAGTAGAGATGAGGTCTCACTGTGTTAGCCAGGATGGTCTCAATCTCCTGACCTTGTGATCCACCCGCCTCAGTCTCCCAAAGTTCTGGGATTACAGGCATGAGCCACCGCGCCCAGCAAGACCCTGTTTCTTAAAAAGAGAGAGAGTGAGAGTGAGAGAGAGACAGAGAGAGAGAAAATATGAAAAGACAACCCTCAGAATGGGAGAAAGAAATTGCAAATCACATATCTGATAAAACATCTACTATCCAGAATATATAAAGCACTATTATTACTATTATTAGTAGTATTAGTATTAGTATTAGTATTCTGAGATGGAGTTTCACTGTTGTTGCCCAGGCTGGAGTGCGATGGTGCAATCTCGGCTCACCACAACCTCTGCCTCTTGGGTTCAAGGGCTTCTCCTGCCTCAGCCTCCCAAGTAACTGGGATTACAGGCATGTGCCAGCATGCCCGGCCAAATTTTTTAGTCTTTTTAGTAGAGATGGGGTTTTCCATGTTGATCAGGCTGGTCTCAAAGTCCCAACCTCAGGTGCTCCGCCCACCTGGGCCTCCCAAAGTGCTGGGATTACAGGCGTGAGCCACCACATTTGATCGTATAAAGCACAGTTACAACCTAACCACAATAAAGACATAAAACCCAACTTACAAATGGACAGAATTTGAATAGACATTTATTCAAAGAAGACACACAAAGAGCCGACAAGCACATGAAAAGATGCTCAGCATCACTAATCATCAGGGAAATGCAAATCAAAATCACAATGTGATACCAGTTTACAACCACCACGATGGCATGACAGCAGGAATTAACAAGTGTTGACAGTGTCTTAGTCCCTTATGCTGCTGGAACACAACTCTGTGGACTGGGTAATTTGTAAACAACAGAAATTTATTTTCTCACAACTCTAGAGGCTGGGAAGTCCAAGATGAAGGCTCCAGCAGACCTGGGGTCTGGCGAGGGCTGCTCTCTTTGCTTCCAGGATGGTGCCCTGTTCCTTCGTCTTCTGGAGGGGTGGAGTACTGTGTTCTCACAGGAAACAGAGAAGGGGTGGAAAGACGAGGCTCCTAGCGGGAAACCCTGGCACATCGCATCCCCCTCAGTCTCTTCTCTGAGTCCCGTCTCTAAGGCGCCTGGAGGGATGGACCATGTACCTGTTGGGAAAAGAAAACTCTGTCAGCTTTTAGGGCCACACTTAAATGGGACACGAGGGCCCAGCACCCTGAGGGTGGGGCTTGACATCAGTCCTGGGTCGATAATTGAGGAGGCTGGCAGTGGGCAGTGCAGTGACTTGTGCAAGCCTGTAAGTGTTCAGCCTCGGTTTCCTATCTAAGAAGCCACAGGTGATACTAGAGAGAGAGAGAGAGAGAGAGAAAGAGAGATGACCTGGGCTGATTTTCCCAGGGAGCCTGGCCCCAGAGACACAGATCTGGGTTAGTAGCTCAGTTTCACACCTAAAACCTTAGTAAACCTTTGTAAAGTTACCACTCCCTTGGAACCTCAACTTTGTCGTCTGTAAAATGAGGACAGTAATACCTACAGAAGTCTATAGCGAAGGAAAAGTGAAGAAAGATTTTATACTGCGTTGCATTCAGCAAACATTTTGAGGCAGCGAGATGATGTACGCAGAGGACCTGGACCAGTAAGCCTCCTTTGTTGTGTTCCCTCTCCCATCGCATCCCTCCTTTACTGTGTTCCCTCTCCCGCCACATCTCTTCCCTTCTTCCCTCCCACGCTGCCTTCATGACCTCACCTCTTTCCCACCTGCGATTTCGGGAAAGGGTCTGATAACCCTATCCTATGCAGAAAGCCGGTCTGTGTATAAGCCCAGGGCCCCAAGACTGGCAGAGAGGAATGGGGGGAAGACAGGGTCTCCCCAGGGCCCCTGACAACCGGCTTTGCCCAGTGTAAGCCTGGCTGGGTTTCCACCAGGGGTTCGGGGTCACTCCAGATCACAATCCATTTGCACTGAAGTTGTACGCGTGGCCATGGCAGCACGGTACCAGCTTGCAAACACACCCTGCCCCCGCCCCCTGCTTCCTAGCGGGGCTGCCTCTCTCCCGGATCCAGCCACCACACTCACGTCTCCAGGCTCCCCGCTGGCCAAGCCCCAGCGCACATGCCTTCACACAGCCGTAATCACAGCACCTTTCCAGCTGCTTGTGGCAGGCTTCCAAGTTGCCACACAGCCCTCGGAATTTTCCTTTCTAGTGCCATCAAGCCAAAGCACATAACTCCAGAGCCACACCCTTGCTGTGAGTGGTTTTCCCTTCTTTCGGGTTATTTCATTAGGGCAAATCCCAGCAGTCAGAGTCTCGAGCTAGAGAACAT
>NW_012116544.1:745142-747006 GCF_000951035.1 Colobus angolensis palliatus | reverse complement strand
GGGCCGTTGGCTGCCCCGGCAGTCTTGCTCATCCAGGCCTGGTCTGTGGTCACTCCCCCAGCTCCAAAGCCCCTCGAGGTCAAGGCTGGAGGGAGAGGAGGTGCTACCGTCCTTAACCCAGCACCATTGCCTTCGTCAGAACTCAGACCTGGCCAAGCGGATGGAAGGGGACTTTGCTGGGGGCAGAGCCTGGCGAAAACTTTCTTCCCTCAAAAGATGGAGAAACGCCCAAGAGGCCTCTTTGCTCCTGCTTTGTGCTCTGGACGCTGGGCTCTGGAAGGCCAGGGCAAGGCCAACTAACCAGACAAAGCTGAAAAGCAGAAGAGAAAAGAGAGCCCAGGTCCTCAGCACATCGCCAGGCAGCTAAGCAGCCCTGATACTGAAATCCTATTCCACTCACTGCTGCTGTTTAGCATGTAGGGTGGGCATTCTGTTCCTCATAGCGAAATTGCCCTGCAGAGAAGCAGTACAAACTGAAACCCTGCCAGCAGCGTGTCAGCGTGCTGCCTCCTGCAGCCTTTCCTGGAGCGGGTCCTGTCCGAAACCCTTGATGAGAGGGCGAGGAGGTGCGATCTTGGGAAAAGGTCAAATGCCCTGACTCGGGCCCCTGGCCTGCCTCCCTAGCTGTGAAGCTGTTTTGACACTGCAGTGGACGCCCTGCCCAGAGCCGAGGCCTGCCCTAAGGTCACACGACACTCCCCATCTCTCTCTGCAGGGCAGGCCGGGCCTGGGGTGCTGGGGAATTGATGCCCCCGGTAGAAGTGGGTGAAGAAATGCCCCATCTTCTTCCACTCAGAGGGACCCCTCGAGGTGTGAGCCTCCGAGTCTCTACGAGATCCCAGAGGACAGAGCCTTGGTTGCTCCAGGGTAACTCGACACATTCTCATGGCCTTCCCTCCCTTCCCTGCCTCCCTTCCCCACGCCCCCACAGTGTTTCCAGGGAGCTTGCACCCAAATAACCTACTTTCAGCACGCTGTTAACTACTTGCACATACATCCTCATTTCAGAGTCTGTTTCTGGGGATCCCAACTGAGACAGCAACCTCAGGCAAGCGACAGCCCCATTTGTGCCTCAGTATCCCCATCTGTAAAGGGGGGATAATCATGAGGGCTGATGCCCAAGTGCCAATGCCTCCTGCTTCAGGTCTAAGCACCCCACTCATCTGGGGGACTCGCCACACCCCATGCTCAGTTTAGTGGCTCTTTCCATCCTGGTGCCCAGGTCTCCCTAGGCCCAGAGGAGCAAGGCCCATCCAGGGCAGCCCACCTGGGCTGTGAGCCCTGCAAGGCGGGCGGGGGGACAGACAGACGCTCTGTGCCCTGGTGTGGCAGCCCGTGGTGCCCCCTGCTCACCTCTCAGCCCCCACTGCAGCAGGTCTGGCTACTGCTCTGCCCGGCCCTGGTCTCAAGCCTTCCTGCCCGTTCCAAAGGCTGCCCCTTGGCCTTCCATCACCCTGTCCATGCAAGCAAGCCAGGCTCCTGTGGATGGAAGCAAATCCTGGCCCCCGCCTCCTCTTTCCCCAGCTCTCTGCATTTCTAGGGGTCTCCAGGAGCATCTTTCATGTGTCTGATGTAACGTGTGTGGCACCCTTGTCTCCTGCCAGTGGGGGCAGTGCCATCTTGCAACCCCCATTTCCATTTCCGGTGCCTTCACTAGGTACCTGAAACGTGGGAGGCACGCACTTTACCCCAGAGCATGTTTTGTAGACAGTGGCTCGGCCTCCCTCTCCCCACAGGGACCCATAAACCAGCCCCAAGTGGGGTTCCCTGCACCCCTGCATCCTCCACCCCCTTCGTTTCTATCCTCCCACTCCAACCATCTACCCTCACAGCAACCGCAAAAAAAAAAAAAAAAAAAAAAAAA
>NW_012116544.1:739896-742063 GCF_000951035.1 Colobus angolensis palliatus | reverse complement strand
TTCTCTGTACTTCCTGCTCCCTACCTATCCCCTGTCGAGGAGAGGAGAGGAGAGGAGAGGAGAGGAGAGGAGAGGAGAAAGCTGCCAGGACCACACAGGTAGGACGTAGGGAAGGTGTTGTTCAAACCCACACCCAAAACCACTTTGGCAGAATAATGGATCTCTTTCTCTGTACTTCCTGCTCCCTACCTATCCCCTGTCCAGGAAGCTTTCTATCCTCAGGTCCCTTGGAGGAAGGTGCTTCCTGGAGAAACGCCTGGAGGAGGGCACAGAGCAGAGCTGGGTGCTTGCCGGGAGGCCTTAGAGATCCATGGCTTGGATCATCCATTGCTCTTACAGGAAAAGCTTTTAGGTACAAGAGACAGGGTGTGTTGAATTCCAAAGGAGAGAGTGAGCTCTTGGTTGGCACGATGCTGTGCCAGCCAGGTTCCTTGGGCAGGTGTGGGGCCCCCCAGGGCTGGGGCAAGTACAGCTGAGACAAGCCTGTCTGAGCCGCTGAGAAAGGACCCTGCTTTCAACTAACTCCTCCCACCTCTTGAGGGTGAGGCAGGGCCAGGATCCAGAAAGGCTCAAGGGACCCAGAATAGAGGGTATCCTCCCAGGTAGCCCCAGGAGCCAGGACTCCACTAGGAAGACCAGGTCTAGCACCACAAGCTAGAGTGCAGCAAATCCCTGGACCCATCCAAGGAGGGTGGACCTGAGCGCAGCCTCTAGAGAGACACGTGGACCACCACCCAGAGCTCAGGAGGGAGACAGGGGCAAGCAGGCTGAAGGAACCCCGAGGCGCAGTGAGGTGGGATGTGGCTGGGACAGCGGGAGTGTGGGCATCCCAGCAGCTGCAGGAGGCACCAAGGCTGGAGAGCCACCTACAGAGCTTCTGCAGGGTGATCCTTCCATCCAGGTCCCTCCCCAGCCCTTCTCACCTCTGAGCGCCTAGAACTCAGACACCACCCTGGAAGAAGAACAGGGAGAAGAACTGTGACAGGACTGATTTCTAAACACGACATAGTTGAGAAATCGTAAAACTGGACAGGACTTACCGAGAGTGGCTCAGCAAGGATTCTGCAGCACAGATCTTGGGCCGGAGACAGTGGAGTCATGGCTTTTGAGCATCTGGCTTGAGGACTGCGGGGCTTGTGCCCTGCCTTGCCACCTGCTCACATCTGGAGCTCCACAGCTGGCAAGGTCCAGGTTTGACTTATTCCCCACGCTGTCCTGCCCAGTGTTGTGCACATTACAGGAGCCAAATAAGGACTTATGTAATGGCTATGTAATTGGAGAAGAGTGTCCAGCATCTAGCCTCGGAGAAAGCTGGCCACAATCACAATTAGAATACAAAATATTGGCCGGGCACGGTGGCTCACGCCTGTAGTCCCAGCACTTTGGGAGGCCGAGGCAGGGGGATCACAAGGTCAAGAGATCGAGACCATCCTGGCCAGTGCAGTGAAACCCTGTCTCTACTAAAAATACAAAAAGTAGCCAGGTGTGGTGGTGCACACCTGTAGTCCCAGCTACTCAGGAGGCTGAGGCAGGATAATGGCTTGAACCCAGGAGGCAGCGGTTGTAGCGAGCCGAGATTGTGCCACTGCACTCCAGTCTGGTGACAGAGTGAGATTCCATCTCAAAAAAAAAAAAAAAAAAAAAAAGTTTAGCCACTCCCCAAAACTCCCTCATGCCACCCCTTTGTAGAAAATCTAGCCACTTGACAGGGTGAGGTGGTTCACACCTGTAATCCCAGCACTTTGGGAGGCCAGGGTGGGTAGATCACCTGAAGTCAGGAGTTCGAGACCAGCCTGGCCAACATGGTAAAACCCCATCTCTACTAAAAATACAAAAATTTGGCTGGGCATGGTGGCACGTGCCTTCAGCCCCAGCTACTCGGGAGACAGAGGCATGAGAATCGCTTGAACCTGGGAGACGGAGGTTGCAGTCAGCCGAGATGGTGCCATTGCACCCTAGTCTGTTCGACAGAGTGAGACTCCGTCTCAAAAAAAAAAAAAGGAAAACTCAACTCCTGTACTTAACTCCTGGTTACCACTGATAGATTTATCTTTTTGGGAATGTCCTATAACTTCTTATTGAGTCTGACTCCAGCAGAGGGCCTCTGACATTCATGCATGTCACCGCAGGCATCAATAGCTCATTGTTCTTATTGCCGAGTAGTCTT
>NW_012116544.1:737884-739846 GCF_000951035.1 Colobus angolensis palliatus | reverse complement strand
GAAATAGATGCCTGCAGCAGGAGGGATAAGAGGGAGGAGGGAGAGAAAAAATAAGAGCAGGAGCCAGGAGTCTCTGAGGAACAATACCCTACCTTGGTACAATGCCTCCATGGACTGCTAGTGGCTCAGCCAGGACCCGTAGCTGTGCAGGGGCCCTGCCCCATGGCCCAGGTGGGACAGGTGAGCAGCTGCTTTAGATCCTTTCTGGGGCTGCACAGGTGAGGGAGGGGCCTCAAGACAGATCCAGGCCACACGCACACCCTTTCTATTCGCTTATAGATAAATATGTCTAGTAAGCTGTAGAGAATTCTAATTTAAAATAATGTCTCTATAAATGTGTCAATGGACATATTGTACAAAAAAAAATTTTAATTAATTTCCTGTCATTTTAGGGATCTGATCCAGACTGCCTAATGCAGAGCCAGAGGTCTTCCCACTGGCCCCCGTGATCTGCCCAGTCCTTCCTCCCCACATCGGTGCTCCGGCGCTCAGACGCAGGACTGCTGGTGCTCCGGCGCTCAGACGTAGCACTGGTGGTGCTCTGGACAAGCCCAAGGAGGGAGCCCAGGCCACCCTGATCATGGGGTCCCAGCTGGTCACGCAGCTCGGTTCCAGCAGACAATGGGGGCTGCTTGCCTCCCTTTCCCCAGAGAGTCCCAAGGCTCTGCTGCCTGGGGTACCCATCAGGGCAACCATATGTAAGGAGGTGGGATCCCTATGGCTCAACCTCTTAGATTTTAGGAGCCGCTTACCCCCAGTGCATCAAATTCCTTTGTCATCATTGACTTTAGTGACATCATCATCACCATCATCATCATCTTCATCATGATTGTCATCCTGTTGTCATCACCATGATCAAGGCAGGGGCAATAATGATGCTGATGATGCTGCAGGCATCTGCTCACCTAATCTCTTTTGATCTGCACAGTGACCCTATGACTTATGTGTTGCTATTTCTGTATTACAGATTCAGAAACCGAGGCTCATGCTGGGGGCAGGGCAAGGTCACCTGGCTCCATCGAAGGGTCTCTGACCCCATGGGTTGTAGACCTGGGCATTCCCTCCCGTGTGGAGTCCTTCTCTGCTGTACCTGGAATGGCCTCACGGCCCCAGGCTGCCACCTCTCATGGCAGACGGGCCCTGATGATGTCCAAGAGCTCATCTGCTAGCTTTCCAGGCGTGCCAAGACAGGGACTAGGGGACCACAGAGAGGGCTGGTTTGAGGCAAGATGGTGCATTCAGGTGACCTAGGAGTCCGGAGCAGTGTCTAGCCCTGGCCACCAAGAGGGAAGAGCCACACTCCCCATCACTGGTATCGCAGATCCTAGGGTTACGGCCACACCACCTGCTCCCAGTCTAAGACAAGCTCGCTCAGGCTTGGGCTTGGGCTCAGGATCACCGTGTGGGGGAAATTGGCAGAGTACTGATTTCCCCACCATGCTGCCTTCCCCACCACACCGCCTCTTCCACTGTCCTGATTTCCCCACTGTACTGACTTCCCCAGTGCTTGCTGTGCTGTGTGTCACCCTGTGGGGCCTCACCACTTGAGACTGCCAATGCAACATGCCCCTCCCGGTGCCACCCTGTGCTAAGCATGTCACCCACATTCTCCCTGGCTCCTCCCAGCAGCCCTGGAGCCAGCCCTGCCTGCATTCTCCATCAACGGTCTGGGGAACAGTGGCTGAGGGTTAGAAAGCTGCCAGGATTTTGCCGGGCATGGTGGCTCATGCCTGTAATCCCAGCACTTTGGGAGGCCGGGGTGAGCTGATCACGAGGTCAGGAGTTCGAGACCAGCCTGGCCAACATGGTGAAACCTCATCTCTACTAAAAATACAAAAATTAGCCAGGCGTGGTGGAGCGTGCCTGTAGCCCCAGCTATTGGGGAGGCTGAGGCAGGAGAATGGCATTAACCCGGGAGGCAGAGGTTGTAGTGAGCCGAGATTGCACCACTGCACTCCATGT
>NW_012116544.1:736130-737518 GCF_000951035.1 Colobus angolensis palliatus | reverse complement strand
AAAAAGCATGGAGTTCCACTTTTGGCCAAGATCGATAAACAGGGACCAGATTGACCCTCCTTCCTAAAACAGCAGCAACAAATAAACAAAACCAGGAAAATTTTGTAAAACAATGGTTTTCAAGACGCAGGACAATGGAAGACAGTAATCCCTGACAGAGGAAAAGCAAATAAGATGCTCCCTACAATCATCCCAGTTTGCCTTGAGAAGGTTTCCAGGCCGTGGAGCACAAGAGGACACCGAGGCAGATTCAGCAGCCTCCCTGAGTTGAGGAGATGTGGTTGAGGGTGAGAGAACAAGGCCACTAAAGGTCACAGGACAGAATTCCAGGGAGGAGAGAGCTGTGCAGAGAGAGAACTGGGGAGATTTGTACAGGGCCCTCCTGAGTAGTCACCAGAGCACAGGAGCACATGGTATGTGGAAACTACCCACGGCCAGGGCAAGAACCTCATGGAAGCGTTACAGGGAGCACAGCCTGGACACAGCCTGAAACTCAAACAGGGCTGGGAACACGGTTCTCACCGGCTTCCAGGAAAAACTCATCACTCACGGGTTATTGGGCACAGTGTTCAGGGAGGTCTTGCCTTAATAATAGGGAATAATCACCCCTAGACAGCACTGCTTTGGACCTGCATAACAAGGAGTGAAAGCAAGATCTGAAAGGATCAAGTAGTTTCCAAGTAACTTAACTGCATCTTAGAACAAAGTTCAAGAACTCCTATAGAATACAAAAATATTCCGCACCCAACAAGATAAAATTCACAGGATCTAGCATCCAGTCAGAGATCACCTGGCATACAAAGAAGCCAGAAAGCATGACTCATAATGGGAAGAATCATCAAATCAAGACTTCCCAGAACTGATTTATGTGTTAGAATTAGCAGATAAGAACATTAAGACAGTTACTGTGCCCAGATTACAACATTCAGTACGTTAATTATGAACACAGAACTTCCAGAGATGAAAATTACGATGCCTAATATGAAAAATACACTGAGTGGGATTAAGGGCAGATCAAACATTTTAGGGGGAAAAGGGTAGTGAATTTGAAAGACAAGGAGAAAAAAAGTAAATTTAAAAATGAAAAGAGCATGAATGATTTGTAGGAAGGCTTCAAACAATGTAATACATGTGTAATTTGGAATCACCAAAGGAGAGGAGAGAGAAGAAAAGGAACAGAAAAAACACTTGAAGAAATAATGGAATAATGGTCCCAAGTTTCCCAAAGTTAATTAAAAATAAATTCACAGATGTAGGAAGCTCAACAAAGCCCAAGCAAAAGAAATCAGAAGAAAATCACATCATAATCACAATGCTTAACACCAGTAATAGGCCAGGCCAGGCGCGGTGGCTCACGCCTCTAATCCTAGCACTTTGGGACGTTGAGG
>NW_012116544.1:729580-734180 GCF_000951035.1 Colobus angolensis palliatus | reverse complement strand
GCACAGTGGCTCATGTCTGTAATTCCAGCACTTTGGGAGGCTGAGGTGGGAGGTTTGCTTAAGCCCAGGAGTTTGAGATAAGCCTGGGTAACATAGTAAGACACTGTCTCTACAAAAAATTAAAAAATTAGCTGTGTGTAGTGGCATGCACCTGTGTTCTTGGCTACCTGAGAGGATGAGGCAGGTGGATTACCTGAGTCCAGGTCTTTGAGGCTGCAGTGAGACGTGATCGTGCCACTGCCCTTCAGCCTAGACAACAGAGCGAGGCCATGTTCCCCCGCTCCAAAAAAAGTCATGTCCACCCAGAACCTCAGAATGTGACCTTATTTGGAAATAGTCTTTTTAGATGTAATTAATTAAAGATCTTAAATGAAACTGTCCTGAATTTAGGGTGGTCCCTGAATCCAGTGACTGGTATCCTTATAAGGAGAGAAGTGGTCACAGAGACAAACGAAGGCCGTGTGAAGGTGGAGGCAGACAGAGACCAGCATTACATCACCACTACCAAGGAAGGTCTGGGGCCTCCAGACACTGGAAACGGCAGGAAGGTTCTTCCCTGGAGCTCTGAGTGAGCATGGCCCAGCTGGCACCTTGATTCCAGATTTCTAGCCTCCATAACCATGACAGAATCAATTTTTGTGTTTTAAAGAGACCAAGTTTGTGGTAATCTGTTACCACAGGAAACTAGTACACCATATTAAGACTAAAAAATAAAAATCATATAATCACCTCAATCAATAAAGAAAACGCATTTGACAAAATCCAACATCTACTCCTGATAAAAACAACTTTCAGCAAACTAGGGAACTTCCTCAACCTGGTAAAGGGCATATGGAAAACTTCCAGCTAACATAATGTTAATACTGAAAGGCTAAATACCTTTTCCTACAACCAGGAATGTGGCAAAAACATTCGCTCTCACCACCTCCACTCAGCATTGTACTGGAGGCTCTAGCCAGTGCGGTCAGGCATAAAAAAGAAATAAAAGTCATCCAAATTGAGAAAGAAGAAAAAAACAATGGTTTTACTCACAGATGGCATGATCCCCCTGTGGAGAAACTCTGATGAAATCTATGAAAAAAAAAAACCCTACTAGAATTCATAACTGGGTTTAGCAAGATTGCAGAGTTCAAAATAAAGATACAAAATTAATTATATTTCTATATATCAGGATTGAAAAATGAGATATTGAAGTTAAACATCATTTAAAATAGCATTAAAATATGACAAATCTTTGAAAATAGGTGAAAGGCCTGTGTATTCATACTGCAAACCATATCAGAAACATTAAAGAATATCTAAATAAACAGGGAGATATTGCTAATATGTTTGCGCTGCCAAAGTTAACCTACAGATTCAGGGCGACCTCAGTCACAATCCCAGGAAGCTGTTTTGTGAGCATTGACCAGGTGATTCTAAAATTCTGATGGAAATGCGAAGGACCAACAACAGTCAAGATAACTTTTGAGAACAATGAAGGACTGACCCCTACCAGATTTCTGGACTTTTAAAGTCACACTGATCACGACAGTGTGGTTATCAGCCTGAAGATGCCATCTTTTGAGTTATTTGAGAATTTCATTTTAATTTTTTTTTTTTTTTTGAGATGGAGTTTCTCTCTTGTGGCCCAGGCTGGAGTGCAGTGGTGCTATCTCGGCTCACTGCAACCTCCGCCTCCCAGGTTCAAGCAATTCTCCTGCCTCAGCCTCCCGAGTAGCTGGGATTACAGGCGTGCCCACCATGCCCAGCTGATTTTGTATTTTTAGTAGAGATGGGGTTTCCCCATGTTGGTCAGGATGGTCTCGATCTCCTGACCTCATGATCCTCCCGTCTCAGCCTCCCAAAGTGCTGGGATTACAGGCATGAGCCACTGCGCCCAGCCTGACGTCAAACATGCTTTAAAGTATTTTGAAGAACCTAATAGAAGAACAGCCTATGTATTTACCCACCTATTTACAGTTTGGGTTCTTCTTCCTTTATTTCTGCTGTTCCAACTTTCCTTTTTATGTAATTCCCCTTCTGTCTCAAAAAAAATTCCTCTAAAATCTTTGAAAGCTAGTGTACCAGTGACAAATTATCTTAGTTTCTCTTCCTCTGAGAATGTCTTTATTTCACCTCATTCCTGGAGGATATTTTTACTAGATCTGAAATTCCATATTGAACCATTCTTTCCTTTCAACAGTTTAACAATAGTCTTCCAATCTTTTCTGTGTGCCATGGCTTCTGATGCGAAATCCACAGTTATTTGAATGGATGTTTCCATATTTAGAGTGTGTCCTTTTTTTCTGACTACTTTAAAGATATACTTCTTTATCATTAGTTTCAGTACATGATGTGTGTGGGCATGGATTTCTTTAAGTTTATCCTGTTTGTGTTTCGCTTAGCTTCTTAAATTTGTAAGTTCCTGTGTAGTTTTTTTGTTTTTTGGTTTTTTTGTTTTGTTTTTTTTTGCCAAATTTGGGGAGTTTTCAGTCATTCTTTTTCAAAAATGTTTTCCCACTCCTTTTCACTATTTCACCTTTTCTTTTGAAATTATGATGACATGAATGTTAGGCCCTTTGATGTGTCTCACAGGCTTGAGGCCGTGTTCATTTTTTTCTACATTGTTCTTCTCTGTAGTCATCCAGTCATTGTAAGTAATTTACTTTGCTCTATCTCCAAGTTCAGTAATTTCTTCCCCAGTCTATTATTATTACTACAGACAGGTCTTCCTCTGTCACCCAGGCTGAGTACAGTGGTCCAATCATAGCTCACTGCAGCCTTGAACTCCTGGGCTGGAGTGAGTCTCCCACCTCAGCCTCCCAAGTGGCTAGGACTACAGGTGCACGCCATCACGTCAGGCTAATTTTTAAACTTTGTAGACATGAGGTCTTACTATGTTGCCCAGGCTGGTCTCAAGTTCCTGGCCTTGAGAGATCCTCCCGCTTCGGTCTCCCAAAGCACTGGGATTACAAGTGTGAGCCACCACACCAGACCTGGTTATTGTTCTTTTAAGTTTTAAATTTGCCAATGGGTTCTTTTTTATATCTTCTATTTCTCTGCTAAAAATGTCTATCTTTCCACTCCTTTCAAAGAGCTATTTGCCCTGACTTCCCGGAACATGACTGTGATCATTGCTTTAAAATCTTCTAACAGCATCTGTGTCATATCTGGGTTGGCATCTGTTGACTGTCTTTTCCCTTGAGAGTTGTCAAGATTTCCCCAGTTCTTCATATATTGAGCACTCTTGGGTCCTGGGCATTTTGAATATCACATTATGGAACTCTAAGTCTTGTATAGCTCTAACGGAGAATGTTGAGTTTTCATTCCCATATTTTAGCAGCCAAGTGCTTACCTGCTTTCTGAGAACTGTGATTCCAATCTCAGTTCACTTTGCAAAGCCTTTGCAGTGGTATTTATATTTGTCCTGTGTATGCGGCACCCAGTGGCTAATCTGGGACCTGAATGGGGGTCTACCCTATCGTTTAGATCTCAGAGCCGTCAATTTGATGTTTAGGGTCAGACTCACAAATGCACATGGCCAGCTAAGAGGTGAGTGCAAGAGTTCAGACGAAATTATATGCGTATCAGATAGACTTTTTAAAGCTTCTTCCTCTATGCAGTCTCTCCAAAACTTTTTTACCTCCAGTTGCCCCACCCACCCCAAACTTCCTGAGTTTCTAACTAGAGTGCTGGGACTGTAGTTTTCCTGCTCGGTCATCTACTTACTCCCGCTGTGTCTGCCTGTGGAGCCAGGCGGCGTGAGAACACAGAAATCAAATGCTGTGGGGGTTCCCCGATCCTCCTGGGCCCACAGTCAGGAAGGGTTTTCCTCCCTCAGAGTTTCAGGGACCTTCCAGAGCTACTGTTGCTGCAACACTGTGAGACCGCCTGGAGGGCAGGGTGAAAGAGATGGAAGCAAGCAGATTTCCCCTACTCTGTTATACCTACAGGCCTCTGTCCCCACTGTTTGCATCAAGGGCTTCTCTTAGAAATCTTTCTGTTCATACCCAGCACTTACATCTGGGTTTCAGGCAGCCTGTGGGTCTAGGCCAGGCAATACCAAAGGGAAACAAAAGGCGAGAGGGGACTCACGCTGGCTTAGCGGTATTAGGGATCTGTTTTCTGCCCAATTCCTGTGATTTTTAAAAAATAAACTTTATTTTGTTTGTTTGAGATGGAGTCTCGCTCAGCTGCCCAGGCTGGAGTACAGTGATGCCATCTCGGCTCACTGCAACCACTGTCTCCCAGGTTCAAGTGATTCTCCCGTCTCAGACTCCCGAGTAGCTGGAATTACAGGCACCCACCATCATGCCCAGCTAATTTTTGTTATTTTGCTAGCAATGGGGTTTCACCATGTTGGCCAAGCTAATCTTGAACTCCTTGACCTCAGGTGATCCGCCTGCCTCGGCATCCCAAAGTGCTAGGAATACAGGTGTAAGCCACAGCACCTGGCCAAAAATAGACTATTTTTAAAGAGAAGTTTTAGGTTCACAGCAAAATTGAGTGGAAAGTACAGAGAATTCCTGTATACCCCTGCACCATTGCCACTCACCCCTCAGCACATCCCCTCTGCTATTAACATCATTTTTTTTCTTTTCTTTTTTTTTTTTTTTTGAGA
>NW_012116544.1:725946-728620 GCF_000951035.1 Colobus angolensis palliatus | reverse complement strand
ACTAATATAGATGCCCATCACCATTTGATGAAGGCTATCTTTGCTCCATAGGATTGCCTTTGCTCCTTTGTCAAATATTAGTTGACTATATTTGTGTGGGTCTATTCCTGTCTGGGCTCTCTATTCTGTTCCATCGATCTGTTTGTCTGTTCTGTCACCAACACCATACTGTCTTGATGGCTGTAGCTTTAAGTAATCGTGAAATCAGGTAGTGTCAGTCCTCCAACTTTATTCTTCTCCTTCAATATTGTATTGATGGATCTGGGTCTTCTTGCCTCTCTATGTAAACTTTAGAATAAATTCATAGGTATTCACAAAATAACTTGCTGGGAATTTCATTATGATTGCATTTAACCTACAGCTCAAGTTAAGAACTGATGTTATGGTTTAAATGTTTGTGTCCCCACAAAATTCATATATTGATACCTAATCCTCAATGCAATCATACTAAAATGTGTGACCTTTGGACGGTGATTAAGTCATGAGGGCTCTGCCCTTATGAATGGGATTAATATCCTTATAGACGAGGTTGTAGCTCTTTCTATAAGGCTTGTTTGTCCATTCTGCCATATGAGAGTATATGAAGAGAAGATGCCATCTGTGAAGAACAGGCCCTCACTAAACACCAAATCTGCTGGCACCTTGATCTTGGATTTCCCAATCTCCAGAACTGTCAGCAATAAATTTTGCTATTTATAAAATACCCAGTTTAAGGTATTTTGCGATAGTAGCCTGAACAGACTAAGACAACTGACACCTGGACAATATTGAATCTTTCTATCCATGAACATGGAATATCTCTCCATTTATTTAGTTCTTTTATTTCTTTCCTTAGAGATTCTCAGTTTTCCTCATATAGATCCTGTACATGTTTAAGTATTACACTCTTTTGGGAGCTAATTAAAATAGTATGTTTTTCCTTTCAAATTCCACTTGTTAATTGATCATATATAAGGAAGGAAGTAACTTTTGTATATTTACCTTGTATCCTGAAGCCTTGCTCTAATCACTTATAATTTCCAGGAGGTTTTTTTGTTGCTTGTTCTTTTAGACTTTCTACATAGAAAATCATGTCATCTGTGAACAAAGATAGTTGTATCTTCCTTCCCAATCCATATTCCTTTCCGTTCCTGTGATTGTCTTATTGCATTAACAAGAACTTCCAGTAAGATATTGAAAAGAAAAGGTGAGAGGGGACATCTTTGCCTTGTTCCCAATCTTTTTCTTTTCATTTGTTTGTTTGTTTGTTTTTGAGACACAGTCTCACTTTGTTGCCCAGGCAGCAGTGCAGTGGTGTGAACTTGGCTCACTGCAGCCTCCACCTCCTGGGTTCAAGTGATCCTCGTGCCTCAGCCTCGTGCCTCAGTAGCTGGGATTACAGGTGTGCACCACCTCGCCTGGCTAATTTTTATATTTTTAGTAGAGACAGGTTTTCCTCATGTTGGCCAGGCTGGTCTCAAATTCCTGGCTTCAGGTGATCCACCCACCTTGGCTTCCCAAAGTGTTGGGGTTATAGGCATGAGCCACGTACCCAGCCCTTATTCCTGATCTTAATGGGAAAACTTGTAGCTTCTTACCATAAGGATGATGTTAGTTGTAGGTTTCTGGTAGATATTCTTCATCAAGTTGAGGAAGATGCTTTTTATTGCAGTTACTAAGATTATCATATGATTTTTCTTCTTTTGTCTGTTGATGTAATGAATTACATTACATTAATTGGTTTTTGAATATTCAATTAATCTTACATATTTGGTCAATGTGTATAAATTTTTTTATATATTGTAGGATTCTATTTGCTAGTATTTTGTTGAGGATTTTTGTGTACATGTTTATGAGAGATATTGGTCTGCCATTTTATTATCTTATAATGCCTTTGTCTGCTTTTGGGATTAGGATAACGCTGGCCTCACAGAGTGAGTTCAGAAGTATTCCCTCTGCTTCTAACTTCTGGAAGAGATTGTAGAGAACTTTAATTTCTTCTCTAAATGTTTGGTAGAATTCACCAGTGAACCCATCTAGCACAGTCCTTTTTTCTTTTTTTTGAGTCGGAGTCTTGTTCTGTCACCCAAGCTGGAGTACAGTGGTGCAGTCTTGGTTCACTGAAACCTCTGCCTCCCACTTTCAAGCAATGCTCTTGCCTTGGCCTCCCAAGTAGCTGGGACTACAGGCACGCGCTGCCACACCTGGCTAATTTTTGTACTTTTAGTAGAGATGGGGTTTCACCATGCTGGCCAGGCTGGTCTCGAACTCCTGACCTCAAGTGATCCACCTGCCTCGGCCTCCCAAAGTGCTGGGATTATAGGTGTGAGCCACCACATTCAGCCTCACATGGTGCTTTCTATTTTGCAAGGTTATTAATTATTGAATCAATTTCTTTCTTTGTTTCTTTTTTTGTTGAGATGGAGTCTAGCTCTGTCGCCAGGTGGAGTGCAGTGGTGCAATCTTGGCTCACTGCAGCCTCTGCCTCCTGGGTTTGAGCATGAATCAATTTCTTTAACTGATATAGGACTATTCAGATAGTCTGTTTTTTCTTGTGTGAGTTTTGGCAGATTGTGTCTTTCAAGGAATTGGTCCTTGTCATCTAGGCTATTTGTGGGCATAGAATTGTTTATAGTATTCCTGTACTATCCTTTTAACGTCTATGGGGACTATGGTGATGTCCCTCTTTCATTTC
>NW_012116544.1:724705-725211 GCF_000951035.1 Colobus angolensis palliatus | reverse complement strand
CTTCGACCTCCCAAAGTGCTGGGATTACAGGCGTGAGCCACCGTGCCCAGCCTCATTTCTAATATTAGTAATTTGTTTCTTCTTTCTTTTTTCCTTAATGGTAAGATCTGTATAAATTTTACTGATCTCCTCAAAGAGCCAGTTCATTTTCTCTATTGATTTTGTTTTCTTTTTTCTTGTTGTTGTTTTTTCTCTCTCTCTCTATCCTTTTGGAGACAAGGTCTGGCTCTATCACGCAGGCTGGAGTGCAGTAGTGTGATCTTGGTTCATTGCACCCTCCGCTTCCCAGGTGCAAAGTGTCTTCCCACCTCAGCTTCCTGAGTAGCTGGGACTACAGGCTAATTTTTTGTATTTTTAGTAGAGACGGGGTTTCACAGTGTTAGCAGGATGGTCTCGATCTCCTGACCTCAAGATCCACCTGCCTCGGCCTCCCAAAGTGCTGGGATTACAGGCGTGAGCCACTGCGCCCGGCCACAATACAGTATTATTAACTATAGCTATTATGT
>NW_012116544.1:722119-724435 GCF_000951035.1 Colobus angolensis palliatus | reverse complement strand
TAGGCTGGAGTGCAGTGGAGCGATCTCAGCTCACTGCAACCTCCGCCTCCTGGGTTCAAGCGATTCTCCTGCCTCAGCCTTCCGAGTAGCTGAGACTACAGGCACATGCCACCGCACCCAGCTAATTTTTGTATATTTAGTAGAGACAGGGTTTCACCATGTTGGCCAGGATGGTCTCCATCTCTTGACCTCGTGATCCGCCCACCTCCAGCTCCCAAAGTGCTGGGATTACAGGTGTGAGTCACTGTGCCCAGCCGCAATATTTGTCTTTCTGTACCTGGCTTATTTCACTTAGCACAATGTCCTCCAGGTTCATTCACATTGTTGCAAATGACAGGATTTCTTTCCTCTTTATGGCTGATTAATATTCCACTGTATGTGTGTATGTGTTGTATTTTCTTTACAGAATTCATATTCATTCACATTCTTTCATCCATTAATGGCACTTAGATTGTTTCTGTATCTTGGCTCTTGTGAATAATGCTGCAATGAGCGTGGCAGTGTAGATATCTCTTCAAGATACTGACTTCATGTACTTTGCATATATATCTAGAAATGGGATTGCTCGGTCATATAATAGCTCTACTTTAAATTTTTTAAGTCCATACTATTCTCTGATGGTTATACTCATTTGCATTCCCACCAACAATGTACAAGGGTTCCCTTTTCTCCACACCATCGCTCATTATCACTATCATTACTCTATGCCAACTACTGATTATTTCCTATCTGTTTTTCTTTTTAAGTCTCTAAGATAAGAATGCATTTGATAACAGCATCTAGCTTTCTTCTGATTAGCTAGCATGGTATATTTTTCTCCATCTCATTATGTTTAATCTACATGTCTCTATATATTTAAATCAGATTTATTGTAGACAACATATAGTTCCATCTGTTTCTTGATCCACTCTGACAATCTCTGTCTTTTAATCTGCATATTTAGACCATTGATGTTTAAAGTGATTACATAATTGAATTAATATCTACCACATTTGTTACTGTTTGCTATTAATGGCTCTTGCTATTTGTTCCTCTTTTCTTCTACTCTTTTTCTGCCATTTGTGTTTTTTACTAAGCATTTTATATGATCCCATTTTTCCTTCTTTCTTAGGATATCAATTATACTTTTTAGACAGGGTCTTGCTCTGTCACCCAGGCTGGTGTGCAGTGGCGTGATCATGGCTTGTTGTACCCTCGAACTCGTGGGCTCCAGCAATTCTCCTACCTCAGCCTCCTGAGTAGCAGAGACCACAGGTGTGGGCCACCATGCCAGGCTAACTTTTATATTTTAGGTAGAAACAAGGTTTTGCCATGTTGCCCAGGCTCTTCTCGAACTCCTGAGCTCAAGCAATCCACCTGCCTCAGCCTCCCAAAGTTCTGGGTTTACAGACATGAGACACCACACCCAGTCTACTCAATTATACTTTTTTAAAAACTTTGTTTCAGTGGTCATCCTAGAGTTTGCAATATACATTTACAACTCATCCAAATTCACTTTCAGAATAACTCCACACCATTTCACAGGTAGTGCAAGTACCTTATAATGATGAAATATTCTTAATCCCTCCCTCCTGACTCTTGTATCATTGTTGTAATTCATTTCCTTTATACATATGTTATAATCATTGAATACATTGTTGCTGTGATTAGTTGAACAGTTATCTATTAGATCAATTAAGAATAAGAAAAATAAAAGCTTTTCTTTTACCCTCACTTATTTCTTCTATACTACCCTTCCCTTTTTATGTAGGTCTGATTTTATCTTCCCTCTGAAAAACTTTAACATTTCTTGCAAGATAGGTCTACTGTTGCCTAACTCTCTCAATTTTTTTTGTCTGAGAAAGTCTTTCTTTCTCCTTTACTTTTGAAAGTTAGTTTCACAGAATATGGAATTTTAAGCTGGCGGGTTGTTTTTTTTTCCCTTAACACTTAAAATATTTTACTTTACCCTTCTTGCTTTTGTGGTTTCTGAGAAGTCAGATGTAATTCTTATCTTTGCTTCTTTGTAGATAAGATGTTTTCTCCCTCTGGTTTCTTTCAAGATTGTGTTGTTATCTTTGATTTCTGCAGTTTGAATATGATACGCTGAGGGGTCATTTTTTGGGTTTTGGAGGGATTGATCCTGATTCGTGTTCCCTGAGTGTCTCTGCCTGTGTTTTGGTGTCTGACATTAATTGGGGAAAATTCTCGGTTATTATTGCTTCAAATATTTCTGTTTCTTTGTTTCTTCCCTTTCTGGTGTTCCCTTTATGCATATGTTACAACTTTTGTAGTTATTTCACAGTTCTTGGATATTATGTTCCTTTTTTTTTTTTT
>NW_012116544.1:719793-720971 GCF_000951035.1 Colobus angolensis palliatus | reverse complement strand
TCATTAAACACTCATAAAATAACACTTAGGAGTGGTGACCCCACATTCAGTGGTCAGAAAAATTTTGAAGACTTAAGTTGCAGACTATTTGGACAGATGGAGAGTTCCCATGAATTACTCTTAGAGGGAAAGGCAGCACCCAAATGGTGTGAACATTCTCATCCCAGTCTCGGACATCTTATCAGCTCAGGTAGAAGGAAGAGAACCAGCACAGATGCTGGTTCCTACACAACAAAGCAATGGGGACTTGAGGCTTTATTTTACTTTTCATTGTCTATTTTACATTGCTAAATATTCCATTAACTGAGAAATATAAAAACTGAATACATTAGTCATTGCTATGGGCCCTTACAAAGGGTTCCATACCCCCACCTCATTAGTTGGCCCTGGGGACACATATACTGGCTGAGTGGTAGCTTCCAAAAAGAGATGTCCATGTCCTAATCCCTGAGACCTGTCAATGTTATCTTATTTAGAAAAAGGGTCTTTGCAGGCCGGTGCGGTGGCTCACGCCTGTAATCCCAGCACTTTGGGAGGCCAAGGCAGGCGGATCACCTGAGGTCAGGAGTTCAAAACAAGCCTGGCTAATATGGAGAAACCCCATCTCTACTAAAAATACAAAAATTAGCCGGGCGTGGTGGTGGGCACTTGTGATCCCGCTACTCAGGAGGCTGAGGCAGGAGAATCGCCTGAACCCCAGAGGCAGAGGTTTGCAGTGAGCCAAGATCGTGCCATTGCACTCCTGCCTGGGTGACAAGAGCGAAACTCTGACACACACAAAAAAAGAAAGGGTCTTTGCAGATGAAATTAAGTTAAGGATCATGAAATGAGGAGGTCATCCTGGATTGTCCAGGTAGATCCCAAATCCAATAATAAGTGCCCTTATCAGAGACATATAAGGGAATACACACATGGAGGAGAAGGGGGTGTGAGGACGCAGGCAGATATTGGAGTGATGTGGCCACAAGCCAAGGAAGCCACAACCAGCAAAAGTTAGAAGAGGCAAAGAATGGGCCGGATGTGGTGGCTCACGCCTGTAATCCCAACACTTTGGGAGGCAGAGGTGAGTCTAAGAAGACCAGCCTGGGCTGGGCGCAGTGGCTCATGCTTGTAATCCCAACACTTTAGGAGGCCGAGGTGGGTCTAAAGTTCAAGACCAGCCTGGCCAACATGGTGAA
>NW_012116544.1:711846-719528 GCF_000951035.1 Colobus angolensis palliatus | reverse complement strand
AAAAAAAAAAAAAAAAAGAAAAAAAGAAGAGGCAAAGAATGGATTATTCTCTAGAACCTTGAGGCACCTTGCTGACACATGTTGATTTTGGACTTAAGGCCTTCAGAATTGTGAGAGAATAAATTTGTATTGTTTTAAGTCACCAAGTTTGTGGCAGTTTGTTACAGCAACAGCAGGAAGCTAATACAGCTTCAGAGAGGCAAGACCAATGGTAGGCCATCCTGCCCAGGCCAGCTCAGTCCAGAAGTCAGACCCCAGATAGACTGATGAAAAGTCATTTCCATCTGAGGTGAGAGCAGAAGTGTAAAGGCAGAGGCCTGAGCAGGAAACCAAGACCTCAACCAAGGAGGAGTACAGTGTCCTCTGAGCAGGGGCTCTTGGGAGAGCTGTGGAGCTGTGCTGCGGGAGCCTCTCCATTGTGCGTGTTACTCAACGTTACGTCCTTTGGCAAATCTGTGCATCAGTCAGGATAAGCAAAGCCATGCTTCAATAACAGAGAACCCTCAACTCTTAACGAGGTATAGCAGCAAAGCCTGACTTCTACCTCATGTTACGTGTTTGCAATAGGTCATCCATGGCTTCTGCTCCATGTCTTATTTATCCAGGACTCAGGCTAAAAAAGCAGCCACCATTTCAACAGTCATTTCAGTCGTTGCCATGGCAGAGGGAAACCGAGAGCTTTGGCAGATCTTGCCTAAGCAATTAAATGCTTCAGCTCATTTGTCTGACTCATTAGTCGTCCGACCCAAACATGGCGGCTGGGAAGTGTGAGCCTATCATGTGTTCAGAGGACGAAGAGCTAAAAATATTTTGTAAGGCAGGGTGCCATAGCTCACACCTATAATCTCAGCACTTTGGGAGGCTGAGGTGGGAGGATTGCTTGAGCCTAGGAGTTTGAGACCAGCCTGGGCAACATGGCAAAACCCTGTATCTACAAAAAATATAAAAATTAGCCAGGCATGGTGGTGCACGCCTGTAGTGCTGGCTACTTTTGGGAGGTTAAAGCAGGAGAATCATCTGAGCCCAGGAGTTCCAGGCTCCTGTGAGCCATTATTGTGCCACTGGACTCTAGCCTGGGCAACAGAGATCCTATATATACATATTTTGTAAACAGTTTAATGACAGACAGCACACCCTCTGTGCATCTGAAGCCCTAGGTCCCACTGATCTGTCCGTGATCACTGCCCAGCACGGGCCTTGCTGACGTTACGTTCAGCTACTGCTGAGCAGCAAGAAGGAAGGAAGAGAAGGAGGAATGGAGGGAGGGAGAAAAAAGGTTTTGACATGTAAAAAGTGTTGGAGGTGGTTTTCCAAAACAGCACTGACAATGGAACACAGTGGAAGTCCCATAAACATGTGCTGAACACAACTGAGTTGACTTTCATTTGTCTCCTGGTTTTGCCTTGTTTTTGGTCATGCGAAGCCTGGGGTCAGGTGTGCGGTTGGTGCTCGTAGAGCCAACCTGAGCGGTCAGATCACAGGGTTGGCCTGGGTGCCCACAGACAAGCCTGGGTGTCAGGGCACACCTTGGTGCTAGGTTGGGTGCCAGGGCTGCGCTTCCCTCCCCTGCCCTTGGTAAACGTACGGGCACCACTGCAGTTGAATCCCGGTGAACCAGGGCATGCCTCGTCCTGCACACCATTGCATTCACTCGCTGTGTTCTGGAAAGTTCTGTCTGAGCCAGTATCTACATCCTGCCTCTAACCAGCCCCTCTGGATGACACAAGGCCTATGACCTTGCTTTTGTTTTGGTTTTATCCTTGAATTAGTTTTGACTTGTTGCATGTAAATCTCAAAACAGTTTACAAGAAAGAATGAGGATGGTTCCAGGTAGGGTTGGATCCAGGGGTCTGAAACCATGCTTTGCTTCTCGATTTGGCTTTCTTCTCTGTTAGCCTCATCCTCAGACTGGCTCCTCCCAACTTGGAAGCCGTGAACTGTGAGTCCAGGCCTCTGCCTAGAGCATAAAAAGGGTTCAGTAAATACTCATATAATAAATGAAATACATGTGCAGTAAATGACTGCCCCCAGCACTCCAGGTTTATATCCTAATGGCTCAGCAACTTCAGGGAAAAGAGAGAAACTTTCCAAACCCAAGTCCTTAGGGCCCACTCTGAATAGTCTGGCTTCGGTTTGGCTCATATATTTGTCAGCGTAGGCTAGACTTTGCTATGGTAACACATAAATCCTGAGATCTCAGTGACTTAACATTATAAAATGTTACCGCTCATGTCATAGTCCAGCGTCAGGGGGATGGGATCCCTCCTTCAAGTAGCGACTAATATGTCTGGGCTTCTCCCATTTTGTGACCCTAACATCTTCAGTGCCAGGCCTCGAGGCTATCCCAGAAAGGCAAAGGAGACAATGTCACACCTGGGAGATATCATGAGGTGCAGGCCGGAAAGTGGCATGAGTCACTTCTGCCCATATTCCATGGGCCACAGCTGGCTCAGGGGGAGAAGCATGTGGCTTGGGAAAACCCTCGTGTTGTATTTTGCTGTAGGCCACATGGTGCGCTCTGAGCTGATCACTGAGACCAGGACGTCCTTGCTGTTATTGACCAGACCGAGGCTTCCTGCTCACCCCTAAAGTCCAGGGAGTGGCTCAGCCCCATCAGACTGCATGAGCTGCCCGTGGGGGAGGGCTGCACCCCTGCGGGAAAATCAGGGCGCCTTTCCCAGAGAGGGGAATGGCTGTTGGGTGAGCAGAAATAATGCTGACCACTAGTCCCCAGGTGACGCTTCTGGCCTCCCACTTAACCCCATCAGGGCCAGCATATATACACTGAGCACCTCTGCAGGGTCGGGCTGGCAAAAGGCCCCCGAGCAACTTTGGCTTTATTTAAATTATTCCCAAGTAACTTCCAGGTGCCAGTATCCATCAAAATCTAATTTAGTGAGAATATTCAAGAATTGTTTACATAACACAGACTCTAGACAGATCCAAGACTTGCCATAATGTGCTCGATACCCTTAGAGGAATATGTATTTTCACAGCTTACAGAAACCAATTTTAAAACTCATACACAGGCTGGGGGCGGTGGCTCACGCCTGTAATCCCAGCACTTTTGGAAGCTGAGGCAGGTGGATCACCTGAAGTCAGGAATTCGAGACCAGCCTGGCCAATATGGCGAAACCCCATCTCTACTAAAAATACAAAAATTAGCTGGGCGTGGTGGTGGGTGCCTGTAATCCCAGCTACTCAGGAGACTGAGGCAGAAAAATCACTTGAACCCGGGAGGCGGAAGTTGCAGTGAGCTGAGGTCGCGCCACTGCACTCTAACCTGGGCGACAAGAGTGAAACTCCATCTCAAAAAAAAAAAAAATGAGCAAAGGACATTTTTCCAAAGAAGACATGCAGATGGTGAACAATCATATGACAGGATGCTCAGCATCACTAATCACTGGGGAATGTGTGTTAGTCGATTTTGCATTTCCATAAAGAAGTAACTGAGGGCTGGACGCAGTGGCTCACACCTGTAATCCCAGCACTTTGGGAGTCCGAGGGGGGTGGATCCCGAGGTCAGGGGATGGAGACCATCCTGGCTAACACGATGAAAATACCAACAATTAGCTGGGTGTGGTGGCAGCGCCTGTAGTCCCAGCTACTTGGGAGGCTGAGGCAGGAGAATGGCGTGAACCTGGGAGGTGGAGCTTGCAGTGAGCTGAGATCGCGCCACTGCACTCCAGCCTGGGTGACAGAGTGAGACTCCATCTCAAAATTAAAACAAAACAACAACAGCAACAACAAAAAACCAGAAAAACAGAACAAGGCAAAGGCCATGGGTGTGGCTTCTGAGATGAGGCTGTAAGGCAGTGGCTCCTCCTCACTGGCTCCCGGTCTTACCCACTGTCCCTGTCTTACCCACTGTCCCCCTCTTACCCACTTTGCTGGCTCACTTGGATGAAGCCAGCAGCCGTGCTGTGAGCTACCCTGCAGAGAGGCCGATGTGCTAAGAAACTGAGCATGGCCTGTGGCCAACAACCAGCAAGGAACTGAGCTTCTCAGTCTGATGGTCTGTAAGTTTTGCCAACAACCATGTGAGTGGGCCTGGAAGCAGATCCCTCCCCAGTCGAGCCACCGAGCCTTGGGATCATTGGTTACACAGCAGGAGATAGCTAAGACGACCTCGGGGAGTATGAAAAGCTTGTGTGGTTTTTCCTGAAATGAAAATACTTTTATTTATTTATTTATTTTTTGAGGCGGAGTCTCACTCTGTCACCCAGGAGTGCAGTGGCACTATCTCGGCTCACTGCAAGCTCCGCCTCCTAGGTTCACGTCATTCTCCTGCCTCAGCCTCCTGAGTAGCTGGGACTACAGGCGCCCACCACCGTGCCTGGCTAATTTTTTTTTTGTATTTTTAGTAGAGACGGGGTTTCACTGTGTTAGCCAGGATGGTCTCGATCTCCTGACCTCGTGAGAAAATACTTTTAAATGTTACGTGTTGAGAAGATGTGCTCTAGACGAGAGGGGACAAAGTGATCAATCACAAGCCAAAATCAACCTGCAGGTGGGTTTGCTGTGGGTTTCCCCTCCGTGGATGTGGGATGGCCGACACCGCGTGTCCCCTCCATGGACGTGGGATGGCCGAAACCACGTGTTCCCTCCGTGGACGTGGGATGGCCAACACAGTGTTTCTTTTTTTTTGAGAGGCAGTCTCGCTCTGTCGCCCAGGCTGGACTGCAGTGACACAATCTCGGGCTCACTGCAAGCTCCCCCTCCCAGGTTCATGCCATTCTCCTGCCTCAGTCTCCCGAGTAGCTGAGACTACAGGTATCTGCCACCACACTGAGCTAAAGTTTTGTATTTTTTAGTAGAGATGGGGTTTCACCGTGTTAGCCAGGACGGTCTTGACCTCCTGACCTCGTAACCCGCTCGCCTTGGCCTCCCAAAGTGCTGGGGTTACAGGCGTGAGCCACTGCGCCCGGCCCAGTATTTCAAAACATTTTGCACCAGCATTTAGAACTCAGGAGAATCACATGCACACTGAGATTGCTGGCTTCCCTTAACAAGCTAGAAGCTGGGCAGCTGCGATCCTCATTCCTACAGGGCAGCTACCAGCAGAGGTTGATTGTGCTGTGCTGAATTTGGGCAGGCGCTCTCTGTTTGTCAGAAAACACACTGCTCTGGGCCAGGCACAGCGGCTCACACCTGGAATCCCAGCACTCTGGGAGGCTGAGGCAGGTGGATCACCTGAGGTCGGAGTTCGAGACCAGCCTGGCCAACATGGCGAAACCCTGTTTCTACTAAAAATACAAAAATTAGTCGGGCATGGTGGCAGACACCTGTAATCCCAGCTACTCAGACGACTGAGGCAAGAGAACTGCTTGGAGCTGGGAGGTGGAGGTTGCAGTGAGCCGAGATTGCACCATTGAACTGCAGCCTGGGCGACAGAATGTGACTCCATCTCAAAAAACAAAACAAAACAAAACAGAACAAAAAACACTGCTCCTTATGGTGCAGAAGCCAAATGCCAGCTGCAACATACTGCATTTCCACCACTTCTTATGATAGAGTTAAAAGAATGTTAAGATACAGTGAAACACTGTTGCCACGCCTCCATCAAAGGACAGTGAAGACTGACAGAGTCCGAAGTCCAGACAGAGCCCAGCGGGATGGCTCATCTCTACTCCATGAAGTGTCTGCTTAGGCTGGAATGCCCAGGGCGGGGTCTTCATTCATCTGTTTGGTGCTTTGGCTAGGACTGCTCCAATTGCCAGGGGTGGCTCAGCTGAAGCCTCAGTTCCCGCTGTTGGTTGAATTCTTTGGTCCTCCTCATAGTCTCAGGACGTTTTCCGTCTCCCAGTGGCCTTTGTGGGTCATCTTTCCAGCAGGGAGCCAGACTGCTTACATCTTCCTTCTGACCTGACAGCTCTCGAGGGTGTAAAAGTGGAAACTGCCAGGCCTTCTCAAGGCTTAGGACTGCAACTGGCCCCGTGTCACTCCTGACTCATTCTGTCGGTTAAAGCAGGCAACACAGGCTCAGCGCATATTCTAGAAGAGAGGACTACATGAGGGTGTGCATGTTGAGAGGCATAACTCACTGGGGACAACTGAGGTTGCAAAATGTGTCCGTGCTTCCCAGGAACACTTACAAATATGCTATTGGGGAACATCCTAGATTTTTTCACTTGAAAATTGAAAGAAGGGGGAGAAGCTGACCCCAGAGAACAGGAAAACATGGAGCTACTTGGATTACACATTGAGAAGGTGAAAAATGGTCTGGAAGCTGCCACAGGGGCTATAATATTCCCAAATGAATATAAACTGCTTTTGCATAATATCACAATAAGTGGGCAAGGCAAGCACACAACCACATCAACTCCAAAGAGTCCCTCTCTGGCTCCCCTGGGACACAATTGCTGTTATTTATTTATTTATTTATTTTGACAGAGTCTTGCTCTGTCGCCCAGGTTGGAGTGCAGTGTCACGATCTCGGCTCACTACAAGCTCCACCTCCTGGTTCAAGTGATTCTCCTGCCTGAGCCTACTGAGTAGCTGGGATTATAGGTGCGTGCCACCAGGCCCAGCTAATTTTTGTATAATTAGTAGAGACGGGGTTTCACCATATTGGCCAGGCTGGTCTCAAACTCCTGACCTCGTGATCTGCCCGCCTTGGCCTCCCAAAGTGCTGAGATTACAGGCATGAGCCACTGTGGTCGGCCTTTTTTTTTTTTTTTTTTTTTTTAGACAGAGCCTCCCTCTGTTGCCCAGGCTGGAGTAGTGTCGCAATCTTGGCTCACTGCAACCTCCACCTCCTGGGCTCAAGCGATTCTCCTGCCTCAGCCTCCTGCGTAGCTGGGATTGGAGGTGCATACTATCAATCCTGGCTAATTTTTGTATTGTTAGTAGAGACGGGGTTTCACCATGTTGGCCAGGCTGGTGTCGAACTCCTGACCTCAAGTTATCTGCCCACCTGGGCCTCCCGAAGTGCTGGGATTACAGGCGTGAGCCACTTCACCCAGCCCATGATTGCTTCTCAACTCAGTGACAACTTAACCTTCCTTGTTCTTCCCATCTCCTTGGTAAACGATATGAAGAATCATCAAACTTCCCTGCTTTCTGATGGCACCCAGTTCAGAACCCACTTACACTCCTGAAAACCCTCCTCGGCTCACCCAGCATGAGCCCACATCTTAGAGGCCTCTCCCAACTCAGCCCTTCGTCTGTGTGCACTCCCTAGAGGCAGCCAAGCTTCAGTGAGGGAATGGTCCTGGTGGTCCTCTGCTGGGGCAACCTGTGTTCATACAATCTTCACTCAACGACTTTTACAGTCTGACCCACACTTCCTCCTTTCTTCCCAAGGCTTCAGGCTGCCCCCTCCCAGGGTCCAACTCCATTTCCAGGACTCAGGCCCCACAGGACTAGCCTAGATACACATACCTCCCGGGATGGGCAAGCACTGTCTTAGCACTGGCCAGAGGGGCAGCTTCCGAAGGCCCGACCTCAGCACATGCGAAGGGAGGAGTGCCCAGTCGGACCTGGCAGCCTTCTGGGTACGCACCCCTGTCTGAGGGGCACACCTGCCCGCTCTCAGGGTAGGCTACACTGGGGAATTGACCGACCTCACCTGCTGAGTCGAGGTCAGCCTCTTCACTCGTGTCCCGTGAGGGACAGGGCCCAGCCCTGATCAGGGATGTTCTGGTGGGAGGTCAGCTCTGAAGAAGTCACGGGAAAAGAAT
>NW_012116544.1:701141-708991 GCF_000951035.1 Colobus angolensis palliatus | reverse complement strand
TCAAAAAAAAGAAAGAAGGAAGAAGGAAGAAGGAAGGAAGGAAGGGAGGGAGGGAGGGAGGGAGGAAGGGATGGATGAAGGGTGCAGTAGAGGTGCTTAGTGCAGTACATAGCACACTGTGTGTGAGTGACGCATGCATATGATCTATCAGGATTGTGGCGATGGTGATATGATAAGGAGAAAGGAGTGAGGAGGTGAAACTGCTCACCACAGCATCTTTTATGCCCTGGTGAGGTGGCAAGATGTGCACCTTCACTCCAAGGGGACTGCCCCAGCTCAGTTTGGGGCAGCCTGGCCTTCCAGCCCCCAGAGCCCCTCCCCACTATGTCAGGAACAGCAGATGAGGCCTGGAGAGGTGATCATGGCAGCCACCTTGAGACAGGTCCAGGCCATGGGTCCTGGCTTGTTGGCACGTCAGCTCTGATGGGGTCCACAAGGAAGGGAGGCTGAGTGTTTGGTAGGCAGAAGAGCAGCTTGAAGGGTTCAGCCTGTGCATGTGGGGTGTCTGGGCCTGGGGAACCCTGGGCCCCCATTGGTCTGTTCTCCTGTGCCCAAGAGGGGAATCAGTTCTCAGGGCCTGCAAACTGTTCTAAGACCCGGGCCTGGGCTTTGGAAGTGTGTCCCCAGGTGTTTACTGGGGGCAGGACTCCAATAAGATCCTCTGCATGGCTCACCCAGAAGGGGTGGCAGTTCACTGAGAAGCCAGGTTGGTGCCACCATCCAGCCTGCAGAGGGGCAGCTCGACTCAGGCAGAGGGAGTGGGGGATGTCTACACCTGGCTCTGCCTCCCGTGGGTGGTCATGGTGGGTCTCTGGGCCTCAGTAACCTCATTTGTAAATTGGGGCCGTGTTTCAGTGAAAAGCAGAGGATGCAGATGGCCAGTGGAGGCCACATCAGCCCACAGACTTGTGTTAACTGGCCCTCATGGAGCATGCTCACATTCTGAACTGGTTGCCACATTTTAACATCAGAAGGCATTTACTTAATACCTGAATTTCCAGCCTCTCTTTAAAGATGGGGTGGGGCCGGCTCTGTGGTCTGGCCACGTGTTCCACAAAGCCACAGGTGGGTGGTGCTGGGCAGCACCCACCCCTGCAGATAAGCTCCTCCTTTCCCAGTTGGCCACAGCCCCAGCGGCTACTGATTCTCCAGCACAGGCCACCATGGTGACTCTCCCCACGGGAGTCAGAAGAGCCAGGTCACACCCAAGCCTCCCCAGCTCCAGTCAAGGCTCCACCAAGTCCCAGCCATGCCCTGATCATGCACAAGGCAACTCCCCCTCCCACCATCCATCTGTGGACATGTGCAGAATGGATGGGGGTTGGGAGGGGGTGACTGCAGAGGCCCTGAGTGGGGCCACGCCGCCGGGTCCTCACCTTTCTCCTTCATGCCCAGGGTGGGGATAATAGAGCCCTCAAGGCAACCTGAGAGAGGTTGGCAGCCTGCCCCTTGGCCTGGGGTTTGTAGCCAGGGTGACGAGCACTTGGAAATGACAGATACAGGGGGACAGGTGGGCCAGGGATGGGCAGGAAGGAGCCTTCCTCACTGTCAGAGTCAGGTGGCCTCAGGGACCTCCCTGGAGGGGAGGGCTCCCCATCAGAAAGCTGGCAGGGTGGGGCCTCACCTGTCATCCTTGGGCACTGGGGACCCAGAATGTGGAGTGCTCAGCTGCACCGAATCTGTGCCGTTCTGGGGCCCCTCTGGGAGGAGAAACAGAAGCCGGGGGCAGATGGGTCAGCATGGCCAGGGTCCCAGTCCTCTGGCCCTTGAACTTGGCCTTTCCCAGACAGCCCTTCTTGGTATCCCAGCCTGGAATCCCTTCCCTTATCTTTCTTTGGCATGCCCCTTCAAGACACAGTGGACAAATTTTCTCCTTCCAGAAGCTTCCGTTGACCCATAGGCTGAATAAATCCCTTTCTTCTGGGTGCCCTGTGTCTTGGATCCTTGGACGTTCCCCACTCTGCTGCTGGCTGGCTGCTCTGTATTGTGATAAAATATTCACATGACCATGTTCCCATCAGGGATCCCGGAGGCAAGGGCCACCCACTGTGTCCCCAGTACCTACGCCTAGGCCTGGCACACAGAAGTGTCAAGTACTTCTCATCCATGGCTCACGGGGTGGGGCCGGCATGTCCTCCTTGAGCCGCCCATGTCCCTGTGCTCCTTGCACAAGCTGCAGGCCCACCCCCAGGAGCGAGGCCCTGTGGCGTCAGGGCCCATGTGCAGTGGGCCCAGGGGACAGGAGGGGTCTGCCTGACCTCAGAGGGGTGTGTGCGGGACAAGTGTGAGGTCATGCTTGTTTACAAGGCTCTGACACAGCACCGTCATTTCCTCCCTCTTGGGCTGCACAGCCCTCCTCCTGGCTCAGCCAGCCTCTGACTTACTCACTGGCTTCCCGCACCATTGCTCTGGACGCCCATGTCTTCTGGCACATGGGGTCAGAGCTGTTTGTCATTTGCAATCAGGAGTATCAGGGAAGTACTTTGGCCTGAGGCTGAGAGACCCTCCCAGCAGCTGTCCTACAGCCCCACTGCAGCTCAGCGTCTCTGCGGGATGGGGACAGACTTGTGGAGAGCCCACCCCAGGGCGCTCCCAAAGGGAAATGGCCGGAGAGACAGTGGGGATGGCCAGCCCTGGTGGCCCTATCCTGCCCTTACTGCTCATGGGCCTCTCAGAGAAGGGCCCACGGGGCCCAGGGAAGGGGGTCCCAAGGAATGAGTGCCAGAGGGGCCTCAGAGAGAGGGTGGGAGGGCCGTGAACCTAGACGCAGGGAAGCAGTGGGGTGCTGGGGAGACCCCTCCTATGGCCCAGGTTGGAGAAGGGCCAGCTGGCAGGTGTCAGCACAGGGACGGGGTGGAGCGAGAGGGCCCTGGAGTTTTCCGATGAAAGTGGGAGGGAGCCCAATTCTACTCCTTTCCCCTGGGTTCTGCCGTTTGCAACCAAGTGGAGTCCTGACTCCTTCAACCTGCTGGAACTAGAGTCTGAGGCCCGGGAGATGGCTAGGCAGGCAGCAGGCAGCACAAAGGCACGAGCGCTGTCCCTTTTGGTGCAGGCACGGCCACTTTGTGGTTCCTGGCAAAAAGTCTGACAGGTCCTCACACCTCAAGAACAAGTTCTTTTGTCTGCCAGGGTCAGAGACTAAGCCAGGCCATGTTAAAAAATAAGACATTTGCCAGGCGCGGTTGCTCACGCCTGTAATCCCAGCACTTTGGGAGGCCGAGGCGGGTGGATCACGAGGTCAAGAGATTGAGACCATCCTGGCCAACAAGGTGAAACCCCATCTCTACTAAAAAAAAAAAAAATACAAAAACTTAGCCGGATGTGGTGGGGTGTGTCTGTAGTCCCAGCTTCTCAGGAGGCTGAGGCAGGAGAATGGCGTGAACCCGGGAGGCGGAGCTTGCAGTGAGCTGAGATCCGGCCACTGCACTCCAGCCTGGGCAACAGAGTGAGGCTCTATCTCAAAAAAAAAAAAAAAAAAAAAGACATTTACTGCAAAGATAGCATAGGGAATTCTAGTTATTCTCTGGCTCTTGATTTATTTATTTATTTATTTTTAGATAAAGTTTACAAACAGTAAAATGCACAAATCTTCTTCTTCTTTTTTTTTTTTTTTGAGACAGGGTCTGGCTCTCCTTGCCCAGACTGGAGTGCAGTGCTGGGATCTTGGCTCACTGCAACCTCCATCTCCTGGGCTCACGCCATCCTCTCACCTCAGCCTCCCAAGTAGCTGGGACTACAGGTGCACGCCACCATGTCAGCTAATTTTTTGTATTTTTTTGTAGAGACAAGGTTTTGGCATGTTGCCCAGGCTGGCCTTGAACTCCCGAACTCATGCAATCTACCTGCATTGTCCTCCCAGAGTGCTAGAATTATAGGTATGAGCCACTGCGTCTGATCCCTGAATAAATCTTAAGTACACAGGTGGTGAATTTTCTTTTCTTGTCTTTTCTTGTCTTGTTTTTTCTTTTTGAGATGGAGTCTCACTCTGTCACCCAGGCTGGAGTGCAGTGGTGCTATCTCGGCTCACTGTAACTTCCACCTCTTGGGTTCAAGCAATTATTCTGCCTCAACCTCCCGAGAAGCTGGGACTACAGGCGTGAGCCACCATGCCCGGCTAATTTTTTGTATTTTTCATAGAGACGGGGTTTCACCATGTTAGCCAGGATGGTCTCGATTTCCTGACCTCGGGATCCGCCCACCTCGGCCTCCGCCCACCTCGGCCTCCGCCCACCTCGGCCTCCCAAAGTGCTGAGATTACAGGCGTGAGCCACTGCACCCAGACAATTCTTGTATATTTAGTAGAGACAGGGTTTCACCATATTGGCCAGGCTGGTCTCCTGACCTTAAGTGATCCGCCTGCCTTGGCCAACCAAAGTGCTGGGATTATAGGCGTGAGCCACCGCGCCCGGCCTCCTTCCTCTTTCTATCTAGGCACTGGACATGATGGCTGGAGTCCCAACAGCTGCCTTGGGACCCTGAGGATGCCACCTGCTGAGCATGGTGGAGTAGGAAGGTAGAAGGAGCCTGGCGACACATAGCCACCACCCTGCCTGTGGCCTGCCTAAACCCAGACTGCACTTACATGAGGTCCAAACGCACTTGTCTTGTTTAAGCTACTGTCATTTCCTGAATATAATTTTCAGCTGGGAAGAGTAACAAAGGTGCCAGCTCACCCCACTGCACGGATAGGATGGTTCTGTGGAGTCTTTCGCACTACGTGCCACTTGCCCAGCACATACTGCCTGCTGCGGGCCAACCCGAGGAGAGAAGAAGAGGGCTGCACAGGAGGCCAGGGCCCATGCTATCCAGCCACATAACCCCCATGAGGATGCATGCAGCATCAGCCATGCTGTTTTGGGCACCCTCAGGCTGTCCAAGACACCTGTCATCTTTAGGGGGTTGCCCCAGACATCGTAAACCTAACCTTCTTGGGACCTAAAGGCCACAGGTGTCTTCAAATCAAGACCCTCCTGTGCCCAGATTCTGGCCAGTCAGCCTCTGAACCAAGATCAGTGCCTCTAGCTCTGCAGTGGGCCTCTCCCTCTCCAAATCCCAGACTCATTTCGGTATGACTGCCATTCCCAGCAGGGGAACAGTTGCCCATGACTGTAGGTCCAGCCCTGAGGCCCAGGACAGCAGGCTTGGCCATCTGCAGCTAGAGCTGCTGGGGCCAGGAATCTTGGCCCCTGGCAGAATGGGGACTGCCCTACGTGTGCTCTTCCAGCTTCCTATGTCTTGCTTTCAGTGCTCAAAACCACCAGACAGAGACGCCTTTCCAGTAAAGCCTGAGTGGCTGGGGGCTGCTGTCTCCTTCCCAACCCTACCTGCCGCACGGACACCTTTGGCTGGACAATCGTTGCATTCTGCACCTGCACAGAGATACTGCCCCCTTCTAGTTGTGGTGTTGACCCTCACCAAGAAAGTTTCTTCTCTCTTGCCAGGTGTTTCCCAGCAGCACTGACCCTACCCTCCACTTCTCAGTGACAGCTCCTGCTTCATCCAGCTTCCTGCACGCCCTGCTTCCCGCCATGGCCCACGTGTGGGAGGCAAGGGGCCCTCAGGAATCTCTGGGATGGCCGTAGCATAAAATCACATCACACTGACTTAAATAGCAAAAGGAATGTATTCGATCATGTACCTGAAAAGCCCAGGGGAGACTTCAGTGAGGCTTGTTCCAGCTGCTCTGACAACTACCACGGAGAACCTAGTGCTTTTCTCTCTGCTCTTCCTTCCGTGCTGACAGCGTCCTCCTGGTTTTCCTTTGGGAAACGGTCCTCTCCCCTGTGGTTCAAAAGAGGCCGACCTCACAAACTGCAGAGGTGAGGGTTCCACTCACCAGCATCTCCCCACCCCCGCTGAGGGCCCCAGCCTGGGACCAAACTGGCCTACAGGAGCCCTGGGCCAGGAGAGGAGGCCGTGGAAGGCATAGTAAGGGGTAGGACCTGCAGGCCAGAGGACCTCAGGCACAGAGTTTCCGGGAGTAGGCCTTCACGGAGGGGCGAAGGTGAAAGAGAGTGTTTCCTATGAGGGCACGACCTAAGCAAAGACATGGGGGAGTGAGACACAAGGTGGGATGCAGGGACAAGCTACAGAGACACTGCTGCCAGGAAGGACGGGACAGGGCCCATGAGGGGGGCCACCAGGAACCAGACGGTGTCAGCAGGGAGGTGCTCACAAGCCCCAGCTTCAGCAAGCACACCTGGATCTTTCTCACGGCAGGCTGTGTCCTGACCACATGGCCTTTGCTGCAGCTTCTCCTTCCTTCCAAGGGACCCCGTCTCTCCCTCCAGCCCTGTCAGCCCTGCTCCCGCCAGCCCTGCTCCCATTGCCCCGGACTGGTCCAGCTGCTCAGCTGTGCTCCAGACCGTGTCTGGAAGTCATTAGCAGACAGTGGGGGCCTCCTGCTGTCTGCATCCAGCCAGGAAAGCAAACAGAGCTGGGGGTAGGGGGGCATGAAAGGGTCCCCGGTCTTGATCCCAAGGAGACAGCTGGGAAAGGCAAGGGGGGGTAGGGGCTGTGAGACCCACACTTTGGGCAGGGAACTGAGAAGACGTGCAGATTTGGGGGCTGTGGTATCTTTGCAGAGGAGAAAGGGACCTGCACTGGGCTCAGCAGGCAAGTGATAGGAGGCAGCAGTGACAAACGTGCCAGCAAGTCACTGTGGCCACAGCTCTGTCCTCACAGAGAGGACACGAGGGCTTAGAGAGGTGAAAGGGTGCCTCAAGAGCCCTTGATGGGGATAATGCAGGGTTCCCCTGGGCTTTCTGGGACCCTCCTCTGGCCACTATGGTAACATGGGGGCACTGGGAGAAGTGACCCACCAAGGCTGGAGTGGAGAGGCAGCTGCACAAGCAGCACCCTGCTGAAGACAAGGAGGAATGTGGAGGCCTGGCCCAGGGTGGGTGGAGGCTGGGGGTACACCTCGGATCCTCTTACTGCTCTGAGAAACAGCGCTGCTTGGACTCCCTCATTAACCAAGAAATCTGAGGGTTCTGGTTGTCAGACTGAACTTGTGTCTACAGGAATAAGCAGAGATGGGGTGGGAGTCAGGCTCTGGCGTTGCTTGGGGGGCCAGTCGAGGCAGGTGGCTTGTACCCATGCCTTACTGAATTGTCACCACCACCTGGGGTAGCATTAGCCCATTTTACAGATAGGAGATTGTGGCTCAGAAACAAAGTCACCTATGCAAAGTCACCATCTGAGGACTGCAGCCACCTGGGCCCCCAGGCTCCCTCAGGGCTGGATAAATGGGAGGGGCAGCAGTCAGGTGTGTTCCTGAGAAGGAGCAGGAAGGGGTCGGGCCAGCCCGCAGGGCCTTCACCCCGTAGGAAGCCCACTCCCACCCATCTCCCTCCCCGCTGGCACATTCTCAGGGTAGGGATCTTGTTCCCGGCCCCGCAGGGGGACCTTTCCTGGCGCCTTCTTATTTAAGGTCAGGGGCACAGGCTTGCAGCTGGAAGGACCAGGTGCTGGAACTCTGCTGAACAAAGTTGCTTTTCTTCTGCCAGGAAAAGTGTGAGGGAGTGAGGGCCAGGCCAGGGGCTCCCCACCAGGGAAGGAGGGGCTTGGCCCAGCCAGCGGCTCCACCGGAAGCAAGCAAAGAGTTCTCAGACCGGGGCCTTCTCTGTTTCAGGGCCTACAAATTCCAAGTTTTGAACTGGTCTCTGTGTTCATCTTCAACATTTTGGCAAGAACTGGCTTCCGGTTTTCAGGGTGGGAAGCTCCCTGCATGTCACCAAGACGGCTCCAAGGCTCTTGAGCCACCTCCCCAGCTCACAGGTACCACCCTGAGGACAGAAACATCACGCTGCCGTTAAAAAAGATACAATAAGGCCGGGCGCGGTGGCTCA
>NW_012116544.1:696931-700637 GCF_000951035.1 Colobus angolensis palliatus | reverse complement strand
GCCAATCTCTCCTTTGCAGACTTGGCAGCCCGCCAGCCCCCACAGGTCCAGGGTTTGAAGCTCCACTGAGAGTCATCGGGCTTGGTTGGAGCCAGGTACCCCCGACCCCCGCCTCTACCCTCCTTCCCAGCCCCACAGATTCCTCAGGCGACATGTGCTTACTGAGCACCCACCGTGGGCCCGGCACTGGTCTAGAATCTGGGACTATAGCAGTGGATAGAATGGACAAAACGTCCCACCCTCGGAGAGCTGAGGCTCCAGTGAGGGGGGCAAACATAAGCACCCACTGTGTGCCAAGGGTGTGGGAAGGAGGGAGGTGTGACGACCCAGGGTCGGGGCTGCAGGATGTACAGTGTTCAGTGTTTGGGGAAAGTCTCCCTGAGAAGGTAACATGGGAGCAAAGACCTGAAGCAGTGACGGAGAAGCCTGCAGGATCCCAGGGGCGGAAAGAGAGCTCCAGGCTGAGTGGGGAGAAGCCTGGCATGGAGCAGAAACACGCAGGGGCCAGCCGTTCTGTGCAACTGCAGCGAAGCCGCTGAACAGGAGGGTAGCCAGGCAGTGGGAGAGGGCACTGAGCTTGCAGCTCTGAGCAGACGCCGGACAACACCTGGAGTCCAAGTCTGCATGTGGAGAACACTCTTGGAGTGGGTTGAATTGTGACCCTCTCACCCCGAAAAAGATACGTCATCTCAGAACCTGTAAATGTGACCTTATTTGAAAAAAGAGCCCGTGCAGCTGTAGTTAATTTAATAATCTCAAGATGAGAGCATCCTGGGTGATCCAGGCAGGCCCTAAATGCAAGCATGTGTCCTTACAGGAGACACAGAGGAGAGACACAGGGAGGAGAGGAGACCCTCACGGACCACCGAGGTAACGACGGAAGTTATGCATCCACAAGTCAAGGAACACCTGAGCCGCCAGAAACTGGGAGAGACAAGGAGGGATTCTCCCCTAGGCCCTTGCTGACGCCTTGAGTTGGGACTTCTGGCTTTGCAGAACAGTGTGAAGATAAGTGGGTGTAGCCTTTGGGTCACCCATTTGAAGCAGCTTGTTACGGCAGCCACTGGAAATTAACACCCACTGCAAGGGGTGAGGGTGTCGGTGGGGAAACCAGCACGGGGGGCACACTGAAGACACGGCCACCCAGCTGACTCCCTAGTTCATCAGGCCTGCCATGGTCGGCATTTGCTACGTTTACTCACCACCTGGATGTTTTAAAAAAATGTGCCTCCCTGTTTTCATTTAAATAAACTTATTTTAAAATGCAGCATTACATCACTAAGTTAAATATAAAACTAGATTCATTTCCCATACATAGAAGGGAATCATGAACATTAATTCAATGAAAACAAAACTTACTCCACTCTAATGACATGTCCTGCTGCCTGCCAAGGTTTCTGAGTCTGTGGACTCTTCTTTGAGTCTAAAACATAAAACAGGGCTGGTGTCAGGTAGGTGTCAATGGCAAACTGGCATCAGAGAGAGCTTCTCCTGCCATTTAACTCCGCGCCCCTATACCCCCTAAGGTCAGCATCGCTCCCCTTTGCAGGGCCCGCACCTAGACAGCACAGCCCTCAAGGCGAACGTCCCCAAGCGCTGGCTGGCCCAGCCAGAGTAACTCTGCATGACACCAGCACACATAGAGTGGCGTTGGTGCTGTAAATCCAGCAAAGTTCAGACTGAGGCATGGGGAATAGAGTTTTCATGATGGGATGAGGTGGGGTCAGGGAGGGATTTGCTGCCCTACGGAGGTTGGAAGAAGGCGGCTGGCTACCTTGTGTCAGGAAACTTGGGGGGTCGGGGTAGGGGAAGCCGCAGGAGCCAGGCTGGGACCCAGGGCTGACCCCTGTGAAGAAATGGTTGAAATTGGTGTGAGCTTTCCGTTAGGACAGTGGAGACAGTCCTATGATGAGCCCAGTTTGTTTGGTAGTTTTAAATGCTGAGAGAGAAAGTGAAGTGCGCAAATATTTAGTCACAGATTGATTTGGCCCTGCATGGTTCTTAAGTCACACGCATTAACTCTGACTTGAATTTCTCAATCCACAGAGTCAAAAAGGCACTGAACCTCAGAGAGATTCCTGCGGCTGGGCTCCAGGGCCCGTGCAAAGGAGTGACACAGGGCAGCATGTAAATACCTGTCTGGTTCAGACCCAAGCTTCCTCACATCAAAACAGTGTGAACTTGTAGGAGGCCCCAGTTTCAAGCCAGGAATTCAGAAGTGCAAGAAATGAGTGCCAGATGACTTTGGTGTGCCTTGCAGATGCAGTCCACACCCTGCCCCAGGAGCCTGACACTCGGGTGGACCAGCAGGCCTTCCTGCGAGGGAGGGGCCCTGCAGGGTCACCTTGGGCTGGCCTTGTTCCTTTGCTAAGGGTCACAGATCCTGGGTGGTGGCTCCTCCCCGACCCTGGCAGGACAGCCCTGGAGCCCGGCACTCTCCCTTGCGGCTTTTCCGAACTCTCCCCACACCTTGGCAGAGTGTTTTATTCAACTCTCCACCAAAGAAGGAAAATCTGCGATATCTGAGAACGCGGATGAATCCGGAGAGCATTATGCTAAGTGAAATAAGCCACTCGGAAGGACAAATATTGCCGGATTCCACTCATGTAAGGTGTCTAAAATAGTCAAACTCATAGAAGTAGAGGAAAGACCCGTGGTTGCCAGTGACTGGGGCTGGGGAAACTGGGGAATTGTTTCTCAGTGGTTTACAAAGTTCTGTTATGCAAGATGGGTAAGATCTAGAGATCACTATGACCTAGTGCCCAGAGCTCATGATTCAGAATTATACACTTTAAAATATGTTAGTCAAAAAAATCAGCCAGGTGTGGTAGCACGCGCCTGTAGTCCCAGCTACTTGGGAAGCTGAGGCAGGAGAATCGCTTGAACCTGGGAAGTGGAGATCGCAGTGAGCCGAGATGGCGCCACTGCACTCCAGCCTGGAGACAGAGTGAGATTCCCTCTCAATAAATAAATAAATACATATATACATAAATAAATAAATAAAATATGTTAGGAGGGTGGCTCTCGTGTTAGGTTCTTACAAAAATGAAAATAAAAGAACGCAAGGAAATTTTCAGAGGTGATGGATGTGTTTAGTACCTTGGCTGTGACGGTATCCCAGGTGTGTTTATGTCTTACTCAAACTCACCAAGATGAATACATCAAATGTGTGCAATTTTTGTATATCAGTAATACCTCAACAAAGCTTTAACACAAGCCAAACTCTCCTCCACTTACCATATTTGAATGTGCCCCAGGAAACAGATCCTCAAAACAGTCTCTGGGATTTGTTTGCCCACGTATTTGAGGAACACACAGATCACACCTCTTTGCCAGAGAGAAATGGGACATGGGACATCTGGCCTGCGGTGGCATCGTGATGACTCAAAAGATGGCTGGTAATAGCAAGAGATAAGGAGGCCAAGCCTTTGGAACAGCAACTGGCTGTCACCCTAGTTGCTATGGCAATCATGGCCCAGGGAATAATATCTACCCTACAGCATCATTTTTCTAAAAGTGGCCCCATTCACAGGCCAGTGTCATTCACTGCTTATGTTGGTCAGAAATGAGGCAAGTGCAGAAATTGATTCAGTTTGGAAACATCTGTAGTATTTTGGTACAGCTGCAACATCTCAGTGCATCGAAGAGCATCACCAGTGTTCTCATCTTATTGCGTGAGATGCAGACCTGTTTGGGCTTTGTCGGG
>NW_012116544.1:692384-696096 GCF_000951035.1 Colobus angolensis palliatus | reverse complement strand
GCCACCATGCCCGGCTAATTTTTGTATTTTTAGTAGAGACGGGATTTCACCATGTTGGTCAGGCTGGTCTCAAACTTCTGACCTCGTGATCTGCCAGCCTCAGCCTCCCAAAGTGTTGGGATTACAGGCGTGAGCCACTGTGCCCGGCCTAGAATTTTTTTTTTTTTTTTTTGAGATGGAGTCTTGCTCTGTCATCCAGGCTAGAGTGCGGTGGCCTGATCTGGCTCACTTCAAGCTCTGCCACCCGGGTTCACACCATTCTCCTGCCTCAGCCTCCTGAGTAGCTGGGACCACAGGTGCCCGCCACCATGCCTGGCTAATTTTTTGAACTTTTAGTAGAGACGGGGTTTCACCGTGTTAGCCAGGATGGTCTTGATCTCCTGACCTTGTGATCCACCCACCTTAGGCTCTCAAAGTGCTGGGATTACAGGCGTGAGCCACTGCACCCGGCCAGACTTTTTTTTTAAATGACCTTCCCCCACAGAAAGCCTGAGCAGTGCCATGCTAGAGTGTCCCCAGGAATAGGCAGAAACTGACAGCTGAGCACATCCAGGTGCACACACAGGGGGAGGACGGGAAAGCGCCACGGCAGCCTTGATGGTGGTTTCGTCTCCCGGGCAGCAGGGCAGACGTGGCTGAACACCACGCCCAAGGGCTGACTGCAAAGGTGCAGAGTTGCAGTGACAGTTGAATGCTCAGTGTTGCTGGGGTCCATTGCACACAAGAAAGACATAGGACCCTGAGACTTGAGAGAGGGACAGGTCAGATAGCCACAAATGAGATGGAGAACCCTGAATCCTGACTCCCTGAGTCTCTCTGGACAGCAGAGGCAGTCCTCCAGCCCAGGGAACTGGCCTCCCCGACGGAAGAGCCTTTCCATGATTCCGTGATTCTGCCTGTGCATACCTGCCCCCGCCCGGAGCTGCTGTGCCCACAGTGCGAATTACATCGTGCCACAGCCAGACAGAGAGGCAGAGTCCCTGACTGCAGAGGACAGAGCCGGGACCCCAAAGAAGTTCTGTGACCTTGCCAATCCAAGATCATCAGGAGCCCAGAGACTATGGTGAGTGCATGGGGGAGGGAGGATGGATTTCAATGCATTTGGCCAAGGGGATGAAATGTGAGATTCAGGGAGCCCACAGTCATTGACATGGATGCATCCTATGATACTGCTGGATTTGATGTGCCTGCCGGAAAGGAGGGAGAGATGCTGTCGGTCTGTGGGTTGGCTGATGGAAGCTTTGAAGGAACATGGCTGAAATGTTGGAATGTCCTGGGACACTAAGGAGTCTGGAGGCCTAGGAACATAAGCATTTGGGGGACTTCCTCCACTGTGGATGCCCTTGGGTGGGTATTCACAGAAGCTGCCAATATCATCATGCTGTGCCCACTTCAAGTGACTCACCCACACAACTTGCCTTCAGACCACCTGGCCCCCACATTTCCAGTCTCATTTCTTCCAGATCCTGCCCAGGCAATCAAGCTGTTTGCCACTGCCCAGGCTGGGTATTTGTAGTGAGATTTTTTTCCCCAGGTCTCCCAGCAAAGCAAAGGCTTGGGCAGCCATGTTTTAACCTGTTCTTTCTCTCCTGTGCCACCACTCACTTTTTTTCCCTGCTATCACATGTGAAAAACATGGGTGGTGGCTAACATTTTTGGTTTCCAGTAGGACCAAACCAAGGAGCCAAACCCACCCCAAAATGACACTACGGCTCAGGGTTTAGCAAACTGTGAACCCAATTTGCTCTGCCACCTGATGTTGTAAATAAAGTTTTATTGAGACACAACCACACTCATTTGCGTATGGATTGTCCAAGGCCACAGCCAAGTTGAGTTGCAACAAAGACGATATGGCTCACAAAACTTCAGTATTTACTATCCGATACTTTCTGGAAAAAGTCGCCCAACCCCAGCCGTAGCTATCAGGAATTATTGTGCCCCTCTTTGGGGACATAAAGTTTTACCTGAATGAACTGGGTGCTGAGGAGAAAAGGGGTGAGCTGTTTTGGCGCTCTTCCATCTACCCTTCCCCACCCACCCTCCGCCTTTCTCCATCCTGTTCTGTATTCCAGGAGGCAGGTTATGGGCCATGTGGAAGGGCTCTCTTTGCCTCTCACTTCGAGTGGGGTTCAGCCCAAGGGAGGTATTTAGCAGAAGACTGAAGGGAGAGAGAGGAAGAAAATCCTTCCTGCAGGGAGTCCTGCATCCCACAGCCGAAGGTCACAGCTTCTATCAGACAAACTTCACATAGCCCTTTCAGCCTCAGAGTTCCAGAAACTTCTCTCTCCCATTGTTCCTTCTAGCCTAGAAACAGTAATGGTTCCCTGCTATTACTAGCACCAGAATACTGCCTGTGTTCTCCCCACACCCTGTCCACACCTTCACAAAGGGTCTTCTACTAAAATCTTCTCAAACTACCTATTTTGAGGGTGCCACCTGTATCCTGCAAGATATAAAATGTAACTCTGCTTATTTTTTTCTGTAACTAATTTTTTCTGGAGATAAGAGTCTCACTCTGTTGCTCAGGCTCAAGTGCAGTGACTTAATCATAACTCACTGCAACCTCAAACTCCTGACTGAAGCAATTCTCCTGCCTCAGTCTCCTGAGTAGCTGGGACTACAGGCATGTGCCACCATGCCCAGCTCACTTTTTATTTTTTATTTTTGTAGAGATGGGATCTTGCTATGTTGCCCAGATTGATCTCAAACTCCTAGGCTCAAGTAATTTTCCTGCCTCAGCCTCCCAGTGTGCTGAGATTACAGGCATGAGTCACCATAACTAAGCCTACAACTAAGTTTAATTTGAATTTTGTGCCCCATTCCACCAGGATGGAGTCCAATTTTAGTTTTCTGGTTATCTCCATTAGTTCAGGGTTTCACGCACACATGCATCACACACCTCTGCCCCTGCCTTCTCTAGAGTGACCCCACAACTGATCTGTGGGGTACAGTCCCAGCTTACTTCTGTTGTCTTGGCACAGTTAGAAACAACCTTCTTCACTCTCAGAGTCCCTGGTTTGGACAGTAAATTATGCGGTGACCATATGTAGAAAGTGCTAGGTTGTTCTGGGGGGACGATCTTGTTCTCTGTTCATCATATCCAGCTGGCACCAGCCACACTGGCCCTTATGTGGTCTGGCCCTGAGTTTTCAGTCCTCAAAGTTTCCAGCAGTCTCCTCCTCCTCTCCTGACCACAGAGCCTGCCCCATTCTGTCCTCCTCAACTTCTTCTGCCTCCTCAGCTCCAGATACTTGGCATATCTCAGTGAACAAGACAGAAAATAAAAAAAATAAAATAAAACCCTGCTTGCAAGGAGTTTTCTTCTTTTATATTTTCTAAAAGATGTTTTTAGGCTATGAACTTTCCTCTGAATACCACTGTGTATGCATCCCGCATCTTACAGATTTTAATATATATGTTCTTACACAGTTTCAGTTCTTTTCTTTTTTTCGGAGACAGAGTCTCGCTCTATCGCCCAGGCTGGAGTGCAGTGGCGTGATCTCGGCTCACTGCAAGCTCTGCCTCCCGGGTTCATGCCATTCCGCTCCCTCAGTCTCCCAAGTAGCTGGGACTACAGGCACCCGCCACCATGCCTGGCTAATTTTTTGTATTTTTAGTAAAGACGGGGTTTCACTGTGTTAGCTAGGATGGTCTCGATCTCCTGACCTTGTGATCAGTCTGCCTCGGCCTCCCAAAGTGCTGGGATTACAGG
>NW_012116544.1:689152-691751 GCF_000951035.1 Colobus angolensis palliatus | reverse complement strand
GCTGATTTTCAGGATTCTAATCTTCACTGTCTAAGCCACACCCGGCTAATTTTGTATTTTTAGTAGAGATGGGGTTTCACCATGTTAGCCAGGATGGTCTCCATCTCCTGACCTCGTGATCCACCCACCTTGGCCTCCCAAAGTGCTGGGATTACAGGCGTGAGCCACCGTGCCTGGCCAAGATTTTTTTTTTAAAACTATCCTCTTATTGTAACCAGAAAAGTATTTTTGCTTGGTTTCTATTTTTTTGAAAATACTTAAATTTATTATACAATTTTATGAACATTCCTGTTACCTTCTCTTCTGTCATCCTCACAAGTTATTGAGCTAGAGTATAATTCCCATTTCACATGTGAGTCAACATATCTGGAGAGAGCTAGCAATGAAGAGCCTTGGGGTCAGAACAGAGATCCAAACCCTAACCCGGCAGGCTCAGCTCAGAGCAGTCCTGTTCCCTGCCATGAGAGGGTTCCAGGTATGGAGACCATGCCTGGGAGTCCACAGAAATGGAGTTCTCTGGGGGAAACACCTCCTGGGCAGCTGCTTCTCAGTCCTGGCCTGAGTTTTGCCCCGTCTCAGCGGTTGGTAGCAGAGGAACGAGGCTGTGCAGTCAGGGATGTGCAGTTGCCCTGTCAGGCCTGATAAGTCACCTGATTGCCTCTGCCCAACCCCACTCCTCAGATCCCAGGGGCAGCCCTGGCCCCCCTGCTTGTCCCTTCCTCTAGGAGGGAGGTTAGTAAGGCCCTGCTCACCCAGCCGGGGTCCTCCCAGAAGGAGTCGGAAACAGGGTGGGAGCTTGACTAAGGCCTGGTGATGGAAGCTGTGGCTTGGCCTGCAAGGGGCACTCCAGGGGCACCAGACAGGGTCTGGGCGTCAGGCAAGTAGCCAGGTTGAATGAGATGATTGCTTTCTTTTTCTTTTTTTTCTTTTGAGACGGAGTCTCGCTCTGTAGGTGACTGCTTTCAATGGAGCAGTCAGGAAGGCTTCTCTGGAGTAGGGACAAGAGCCACGTGGGATGGGAGGAAGCCTTCAGTCTGGGGAAACAGCAAGGGCCAAGGCCTGAAAGAGAAGCAGCAGTTTCTTGTGCCATCCACTCGCCCTGCCATAGAGAATGGAGCTCACATACCGCTCGTGGCCCTGGAGATCACCCATGCCCGGCCTCCAGCTCGCCCTTTGCGTGTGCACACATGCAGACACACACAGGAAACCTCTCACACCACGACTGCCCAGGATACGCTGGGCCCCTCTGAATGCATCCCTAACTAAGTGGGCCCTGGGCAAGTTTAGGGTGTGCTGGGGCTTGTGCCAGACCCCAGAGTGCAGCCCTCCCTGCAGGGCAAGAGTCTGTACCAGCTGGTAGCCACCTCAAGGGCCCTCGACCTGCCGGATGAGCCACACGAGGCGCCAAGACTCTTGGGCCCCTCTCCCATCTGTCCAGTGGGTGGATTGGTCCAAAGGTCTCAGACTCTCTGTAGCCACTGTCTGACTCACTCACGCTCCGAAAACCGCCAGTACACAGCTCCTTTTCCTCCTCTGATGACAAGACAATTTCCCAAAATCCCTTTCAGCTGGGAGGGGTGACAGAAAGGCCATCTGGCCAACACCCATCCTTGCAGCCAGTGATCATTTATTTCCCAGCTGTGTGTTCTGAAGAAAATAATGAAGGCTCCGAATGTCACCACAAAGGGTGGCTTTGCAGCTGTTCTTGGCAGTGACCCTGCTCCAGAACCCCCACTGATGGAGCGCCCTTCCCAGCTTCAGCCGCACCCGTCCGTCTCCCCCAGGGACGCTTGAGTTTAGCTCACGGGGAAGCAGAAGCAGCTGCCTCTCCCTAAGGACAGCCTGCCCCTCCCTAAGCTGTGGCTCTGGGACCCTCTCTGGCCTGGCCCCTGCCCTGCCTGTAGGCTTCCTCACTGTCCTCTGAGCATGCACGCTGTGCCACGCGGTCTGCAGAGCCTGTTCTCTTCTGTTCTTGTGACTGCCCGGGAGCTAGGCTTTCCAAGCCCCGTTTTGCAGATGAGGAAGTCAAGGCACCAGGAGATGAGGAGGCTTTGCCCAAAGTCACAGGCCAGCAGGAGCAGGCACCCGAGTGCAGATCAGGCCTCCGGGCCTGGGTTCCTCTGCATCCTCCCCTTATCCCCACCCTCCACCTCTTCCCATCCAGGTGCCCCGACTCTGACCAGCCTCCAGCCCAGCTCCCTCTTTAAGCCCCAGATACCTATCCGACTGCCCATGTACCTCTCCACTGCAGAATGGGGTGTCCACTGGCACCTATTAAATCAGGCGCAACCAGGTTCCTCACCTCCCCAGCCTGCTGCTGTCTTTGTTCTGAAAGCCAGCCTCAGCGCTCCTGGTGCCCTCCAGGGCTGGATCCACGCTTCCTTCCCTCCCTCCCCTCACCAGCAGCTCTAGGACCCTGCTTGTGCTCCCCCGAAGGCTCCCGCCCACCCAGGTTCCCACTGCCCCAGGGATCTTCCTAAAGTGCAGGTTCCTCCAGGTCACTTCTGTCTAAGGCCCTCCGCTGAGCCTCCCACAATGGAGGGCATGCGGAGGCACCGCCCAGCCCGCCCTGTCTGTGGGCCCCACACCCTAGGCTCCC
>NW_012116544.1:684522-686987 GCF_000951035.1 Colobus angolensis palliatus | reverse complement strand
GACCCCAACTCAGCAGGCTGGGCAAAAATGGGGGAGGCACCAGGGACCCCTGAGAGGAGCTGGTGGTGGGAGGGGAGGTCCAGCTCATTACACTTCTGTAGGTGTGGTCCTGTCCAGCCTGTGAGGGCTCCAGGACAAAGGCCTGGCACATGCCTCCACGGTCCCCTGGACTCACAGCATTCCCCCGGCCCTGCTTACAGGCCTGCCACTAGCCACTTTGCAGGCAGGACAGGAAAACCATGCTGCTTCTCGCAGGCAAGGGGCCAGCCTTTCTGCTTCCAGGAGCACCACGGTCAAGAAGCCTTTCCTCCAGATTCAGAGGTTCCCAGTTTTTTTTGGTTGAAGGATGATAAAAATGTTTCTGGAATTGATGGTGGTGATGGTTGCACAACTCTGGTCATATACTAGATGACACTGAATTGTATACTTAATTTTTCCCCACTTTTAGTGTGGCATAATTGACAAATGAAAATTGTGCATATTTGTGGTGTACCATGTGATGTTTTGCTACAGATAGACATTGTGAGATGACCACCACCAACCAACCAACATCTCCATCACTTCACGTCGTTATTGGGGTTTGTGGTGTTTCGCTTTGTTTTTGTGGTGAAGGTATTAGCAATTTTCCAGTATACACATGCTGTACCTGAGGTCTCCAGCACACATTTCCCCCTCTAACAAAACTGTACCCTCTCACCAGCACTCCCTATTTTGTACACTTTAAGTGGGTGAATTGTATGTCTGTGAATTCTATCTCAATAAAGCTGCTCAAAATAAAACAAAAACACAATGAGGATTACGCATTACAACAGGGTTGCTGTAGCCCTCTTTTCTGTTTAGTAATACAGCCTGTGTCTGAGGCTCAGGGCTGCATGACATTTCCTCGTGGGCATGTTCCATTCTTCACATAACCCATCCCTATTGATGGATGTGGGTTATCTTCAATATTCGCTAAGTATAAACAGCACCAGGCGAACATCTTGAATATTTTTTGCCTGGTTGTTCATTATCCCATTAGAACATGTGTCAGAAAATAGACATTTTAAGGTCTTTCATACATACTACCAAATTTCTCTCTAGAAAGTTGTACTCCCAGCACTTTGGGAGGCCGAGGTGGGAGGCTCACTTGAGGCCAGGAGTTCAAGACCAGCTTGGCCAACATAGTGAAATCCTGTCTCTACTAAAAATTAGCCAGGCGTGGTGGTGCATGCCTGTAATCCCAGCATGAGAATCTCTCGAGCCTGGGAGGCAGAGGTTGCAGTGAGCTGAGATCACGCCACCGCACTCCAGGCTGGATGACAGAGTGAGACTCCATCTGAAAAAAAAAAAAGTTGTACCGATGGATACTCTCCCCAGCAGTGTATGGGAGTGCCGGCTGCCTCCGTCTGATGGAAGAGGAGAATGCCAGAGGCTCGAAGCTGCAGGGAGTCAAAGCTTGGCCCTGGCCAGCCCAACTATGGGGCCAGGACTGTCCCCACCCTGCAGCCGCCTCTTGGGTGCACTGGCACTTCTGCCCGTCCCTCCCTTGTCTTCACATCTCCTGCCACTCTGGGCTGTGGGCCCTGGCTACTGCTTTTCCAGCAGCATGTGGTCCCCACACAGTCTCAGTGCCTGCTCCCGGCCAGGCAGGAAATGGATGTTCATGGGAGCACAGTTACACAGGGTTTGCAGGCTGTAAAGACACTTGCTACCCTCAGACCATCCCAAGATGGGAGAGCGAATGGCATGGGGAAGTTGTGAATGTTCTCATGGATTACATATTTTACAAGTCTTAGAAACATACTAGCCATGTGTAGATGCTGTTTGTACACTGATTTCAACCAACAAGCTGTAAAAAGATATTTTTGAGACAATCAAGGAAGTAGGAATAGGAAGTGAGTGTTAGATACTATTAAGGTATTATGAGTTTTGTTTGCTGTGATACTGGTATTGTGGTCATAAGAGTCTTTACTTTAAAATCCACACCATGAATTACAGGCATACCTGGAAGATACTTTGTGTTTGGTTCCAGACCATCACAATAAAGTGAATATCGTAATAAAGTGAGTCACACAAGTTTTTTGGTTTCCTAGTGTATATAAAAGTCCTGTTTAGGCCAGGCACATTGGCTCACGTCTATAATCCTAGCACTTTGGGAGGCCGAGGCGAGTGGATCATCTGAGGTCAGGAGTTTGAGACCAACCTGGCCAAAATGGTGAAACCCCGTCTCTACTAAAAATACAAAACTTAGCCAGGCGTGGTGACGCATGCCTGTAGTCCCAGCTACTCAGGAGGCTGAGGCAGGAGAATCCCTTGAACCCGGGAGGTAGAGGTTGTAGTGAGCCTCTCGAGATCACACCACTGCACTCCAGCCTGGGCGAAACAGTGAAACTCTGTCTCAAAACAACAACAACAACAAAAGTCATGTTTACACTATGGTCTATTATTATTATTATTATTATTATTATTATTTTTGAGACAGAGTC
>NW_012116544.1:681610-683541 GCF_000951035.1 Colobus angolensis palliatus | reverse complement strand
TATTGCTTGAAATTTTTCAAAACAAAAATATATGTGTGTATATATATCCTTTAAGATCAGAAAGATTTTCTGAAGATAACACTATTGAGAAAAGAAAGTCAAAAAGTGGTTTCCATTTACAAGAAAAGGAAGATGAGTTTTGTAAATAGGTCTAATTTTTTCCAAACGTAAGCAACACGTTGCCACATCCTCAGAATGGGGAAGCCCCATTTTATTGGCTTGTCTTGTCTATGAATACATCTGGGAGGTGTTTTCCCTCCTAGAGTCATAACGAGCTCCCTTTATGTCAGCTCAGGCTGCGTAAAGAAAATCTCCACCCCTAGCAACAGTGCCACTCACTGATGTGAAGGGATGGAGTAGACGCCAGTGAGCACTCATGGCTTCTCCAGCAACGGGCTTCCTGGTGCCTCATGGGCTGTGAGACCTGCACTCTCAGTGCTCCATGGAAAATTAAAGTTATGGTATCAGTCATCACACAGATTGTGTAAACAGGTGGTAGTGCTACCAGCATCCCATGAGAAACCTCAAGGAACTTCACAAAGATCAGTGCTGAAAGACCATATCACAGGAAGGCTTCCCAGAAGGCAAGGGCCCACCTCCACCATGCAAGGTGCATGAAGACAAGGAATGCCTAAGTGACTGGGCAGGCTGCTTGGAAGACCTCTAAACACTGCCAGGCCCAGGGCAGCAACGGCCAGAGGAGAGGGTAAATGGTGCAGAAGTCCCTGGGGACAAGGGTCAACCTCACCAGGCAAGCCAAGGCCCCCATCCAAGCAAGGAACAAAAAGCCCTAGAAGGCTGGGCATGGTGGCTCATGCCTGTAATCCCAGCACTTTGGGAGGCCGAGGCAGGCTGATCACTTGGACTCAGGAGTTTGAGACCAGCCTGAGCAACATGGTGAGACCCTATCTCTACCAAAAACACAAAAATTAGATGGATGTGGTGGTGTGTGCCTGTGGTCCCAGCTACTGGGGAAGCTGAGATGGGAGGACCGCTTGAGCCTGGGAGGTGCAGGTTGCAGCGAGCCAAGGTCATACCACTGCACTCCAGCCTGGGTGACAGAGAAGTCTAGGCAAGGGTGGCTGCAGGAAGGGCTGGATCCAGACACACAGATCTTCTTTCCTGTTTTATCCCCACTCTCAGACTCTGTCCACTTGGATCAAGTTGAAACCCCACAAGCAAAACCCCAGTCTTGCATTCTAACACCTTAGTAACTGTGTGGGAAAGAGATCTTCTCTTTTCTGAAGAGTCCAGCAAAACTCCTCTGGGATGACACATGCTGGTTCTCATCAGGCTGATTCAGGTCCCTGGTCCAGCCTGGAGCCAGACTGTGTTGATCGGCAGCCCCTCATGATCCAGCGGGCTGAGTGCAGAGAAGGGGTGATTCCACAGAAGAAGTCAGGGTGCTGTTCCCAGTGGAGAGGGAAACAGGCACAGATGACCGCCCCCACCCCCCCCGCCTGTTGGTCACTCCAGAAGGTACCATTGCTGGCTCACTTAGTGGACACCCTCCCTAAGCCTCCTACCTGCACCAGCAGAGGCTGGGAGAGTCTCATGTCTCACCCAGCTGTCCCCACCTGCAGGACAGTCGAACGGACCCTGGAAGGGGGAGTGGGAATGGAGGAGACAAGAAAACACGAGAAATGGAGACAAGACAAATAGCCTGATCAAGTCTCGTTTAATGGTGGCAGTGCAATGCCTTATATAGGCTGGCAGGGGAAGAGGTTGGGCCAGGGCGGTGACGGGGGGCTGGGTTTTCTCAAATTACAATCGCGCATGCGCCATTAATTGGTATTTTTCCCGGGCACGGAATTGCGCCTGCCCTGTAGGCTGCATATCTTCCTGGGCGCGCGCGGGAAAAGTTGTTAATGAAGAACCCGGAAATACGCCATCTTGTCTCTGATGATACAGAGCTTAAGCAACAGAAGCCG
>NW_012116544.1:675386-675705 GCF_000951035.1 Colobus angolensis palliatus | reverse complement strand
AGTTGAGAGGTACTTATTTGGAGGGGAGGTCACATATCCCCCATAGCAATCACAGGGCTTACCTTGCCGTTGTTGTATATGCGTAAGGGCCTCACATGGATCACCGAAGCCAGCATGAACCTGGCGTACTTGGCAAGTCAGCACTAAGGTCCAGAGGGGCCTGTAGCTGGAGTTCATCTCTGCAATAGAAGGAAAGAATACTCTCAGGGAGAGAGTTACTCCTGGGATTGGCTATTGTTAGGTACCTGTCTCACCAGTCGCTCTGGCAGCCATCTGGCTGCATCATGAGTTTGGGAAAAAACACAAACTGAGCCTCTTC
>NW_012116544.1:672784-672995 GCF_000951035.1 Colobus angolensis palliatus | reverse complement strand
GGAAAGAACTGCTCTAACTAAGGTATTCTAATCTATGGGAGTGAGCCAATTTTTGGCCACAGATTCGACTATGGCCAGGGTGTACAGGGCAGTAACTCCGTATTGCGAGACAGCAGTTTTTAGCTCTTTTATTACAGTAAATTCAAACCCATTGTGGTGTCTCCAGGTTTGGCCCTGCGCATCTGTATTTTCAGTTACTGGAAAAACATCT
>NW_012116544.1:668945-670595 GCF_000951035.1 Colobus angolensis palliatus | reverse complement strand
ATTCTAGGCAGTGGGACAGGAAGAATTTGGAGGCAACCCCCTTGAAGAAAAAGCCACACTCAGTACTTAGCAACTGCTGCACTTCTCACACTGGTCCTGAGACACTGGGAGTCCAAACTTCCGGTCCTGAGACACTGGGGGAGTCCAACCTTGGGGCTGTTTTTTTTTTTGGTTTTCTTTTGTTTTTTAAGACAGTCTCACGCTGTCATGCAGGCTAGAGTACGGTGATGTGATCTTGGCTCACTGCAACCTCTGCCTCCTGGGTTCAAGTAATTCTCTGCCTCAGCCTCCTGAGTAGCTGGGATTACAGCTGCCTGCCAGCACCACCAGCTAATTTTTTGTATTTTTAGTAGAGATGGGTTTCACCATCTTGGCCAGGCTGGTCTTGAACTCCTGACCTTGTGATCCACCTGCCTCAGCCTCCCAAAGTGCTGGGATTACAGGCGTGAGCCACTGCGCCTGGGCCCAAACTTGGGCCTTTCTTACTCTCAGCTTATTAGACAAGAATGCAAGGAAACCGGGGGCAGCCAGAGTGACAACTGCTCCGGTTTGTCCAGGACTGAGGGGCTCCCTGGGACGTGGGAATTTCAGTGCTAGAACCAGGACGGTCCTGGACAGACACAGACAGCTGGTGCCTCGAGGTTGCAGCCTTGGACAGAGTGATTGAGGAGCACTCCTGGAAGGGAGCATGCAGGTGTAAGGGGCTGCCCAGCTGGAGCAAGGCCACTCCTAGACCTGAAGGGGCTGGACCCCGAGAGTGTAGCAGGGGGAGAGAAAACCAGATAGAACCTGAGGCCCATGGAAGAGATTCAGTCGCCTCCTGGAGGGCAAATATCCTGACCTCACTCCCTACCCTTCCTGGACCTCCTGTTGGGTGTCATTCGTTAGCCAAAGCCCCACCAGAAGCCAGAGGGCCCTGGACCCCTGATGAAGCCAGATTCACAGGGCACAGAGAAGGACGAGTGGGTGGAGAGGGGATCTGCAGGGGTGCAGGGTAAACATTGGCACAGAGGCAAAGTTAGGTCAAGAGAGCCAAAAGTAGGCCCCTCAGAAGACTGCAAACCTGCCAGGGCAGGGCCCACCCCTCCACAATCACCATGGTGGCTTTAGTGAGTGGCCCAGGTGATTCTGGGCTCCCAGGCCTGCACAGAGCAGCCCCTCTGGGGCATGTGCTCTGGGAAGCCTGGAGTTCCTCATACTCGGGGCTGCTTCCCCTGGGGCTCCTGGCCAGGGCTGCTGTAACCCCAGAGCACACAGGCATCTTCCTGGGAAATCATGCAGACACGGCCCTTTGCTGGCCACAATAGCCCTTGTGCAGCCAGCGCCCCCCACCTAGGCTGCTGTCCTGGAGGACTCTGGGCACCGGGCTGCTCGGGAACCCTGCTGGTTTCCTGAGCCAGGTTCTCAGGGCTTCCCACTGAGTGTGTGAACTCCTCACCCCCTGCCAACGGCAGCCACAAACAGGTCCATCCCACACAGCCCCCAAGCGGCACAGGGCAGACACCCTCTACTGAGGGTTGAACTCCATGGCCAGGCCTGGGTTGAGCACTGGCATTAAAGAAAGGAGCCACAGACCACAGCCCACAAGGCCAAATCCCAATCCTGGCCTGTTTTTCTATGCCCAGCCAGCCAGCCAAGAGTGGTTTCATA
>NW_012116544.1:658679-661690 GCF_000951035.1 Colobus angolensis palliatus | reverse complement strand
TTTTTTTCCTTTTTTTTTTTTTTAAGACAATCTCACTCTGTCACGTAGGTTGGAGTGAAGAGGTGTGACCTGGGCTCATTGCAATCTGCGCCTCCCAGGTACAAGTGATTCTCCTGCCTCAGCCTCTCGGGTAGCTGGGACTAAAGGCACCCACCACCACGCCTGGCTGAATTTTTTTGTATTTTTAGTAGAGATGGAGTTTCACCATGTTGGCCAGGCTGGTTTTGAACTCCTAACCTCAAGTCATCCTCCCGCCTAGGCCTCCCAAAATGCTAGGATTACAGGTGTGAACCACTGTGCCCAGCCTGGCCTGCTTTTCTTACCTGGCCTTTGCTTCAGCTGGCCTTACACCCAGCGTGCCCTTCCCAGCCCAATTTGCAGCTGAATGCCTTCCAACTTATAAAATTCAGTTAGAATTGGAATGTCACTTCCTATTTTCTGTGTGTGTATTTGCCTGCTAGACTATGAGCCATAAGCTCCTCAAGGGTGGAAACTGGGTTGGTTTCCTCTCTACACGCCCGTCCTAGCACAGGGCAGGCACATGTAAGTGCTGAGGACATTTGGAAAATAAACGAACAGCCATACTTTACCTCCCCACACGGCCCGTGGATGTGAGGCCTCTCCCTGCTCCTGTAGGGACCCCAGCATGTGGATGTGAGGCCTCTCCCTGGACCCACGGGGACCCCAGCATGTGGATGTGAGCCCTCTCCCTGGACCCCAGCATGTACCTTTTTGTCCCTGAGAAGCTACTTTGCCTGAAATAACTGAGTGATTGGCATGGGGTGAGCGTAAGTAGGGCCACACAGGTGAGGAAAGGCAGGTGTTACCTTCATCAGCTGTCTTCCCCGTCCATGTGGCTGCCACAACAGGACACCGCAGACTGGGGGGCCTGTAAACAACAAGGTTATTGCTTACAGTTCTGGAGGCTGGGAAGTCCAAGATCAAGGCACCAGCAGATCTGGCGCCTCATCAGGGCTCATTTCCTGGTTCATGGGTGGTGCTTTCTCACTGCATCCCAAGGGACTAGGCAGCTCTCCAGGGTCCCTTAGGTAAGGGCACGAACCCCTTCATGAGGGCTCAGTCTTCACGACTGAAGCACATCCCAAAAGGCCCTGTATCCTGATAGCATCATCTTGGGGGCTAGCATTTCAACATATGAATCTGGGGGGACACAAGCATTCAGTCCACAGCCCCAGCCCCTTTGTCTCAGCCAAAGAGTTAACAGGAACAGAGCGACATGGGGTAGCCTGCCGCCCACCCACCACCGCCGTCTCACGGCCAGTGCTTGGTGCAGTATCAGATTAGTGCTCGTCTCGCACAAACCCCCACCGTCTCCTGGCCAAGCAGAGCGGAAAGCCCAAGTTTTCCAGGATGCCATGGCACAGAGGTGCATCAGGGACAGTGCTGATGACCCTGGGCAAGATCCCAGCTTTGCAGCACAATTTGAAGTTCTTTCTAACCAGGAGTCAAATGCCAGCTACAAAACAATGTTTGCAGAATGACTGTACCGTTGTTTAAATACTTTAAATACTGACTATAGGTGCAGAGGATAACATTTGGTGGTGGGTAAAAAGTTGAGTCATTAGCCCTTTAAAAACATTTTTATCCTCTCTTTCCTGAAATGAACATGTATTTCTTTTGTAAGAAAAAAGTTGGCCAGGTGCAGTGGTTCAGGCTCTGTGTGGTGGCTCATGCCTGGAATCCCAGCACTTTGGGAGGCCAAGACGGGTGGATTGCCTGAGCTCAGGAATTAGAGATCAGCCTGGGCAACATGGTGAAACCTTGTGTCTACTAAAATACAAAAAAAATCAGCTCGGTATGGTTGCAGGCACCTGTAATCCCAGCTACTCAGGAGGCTGAGGCATGAGAATTGCTTGAATCGGGAAGGCAGGAAGGCAGAGGTGACAGGAAGGCAGAGGTTGCAGTGAGCAGAGATCCTGCCACTGCACTCCACTCTGGGCAACAAAGTGAAACTTTGTCTCAAAAGAAAAAAGAAAAAAGTTATAAAATGTATAAGTAGTCCTATTAAAAAAAAACAAAACCTACAATCATAAAAGAATACACGAGTTCAGCTTTGTGGCAAACCTCCTCCGGAGTTCCCACAGGAGCGAGAAAGAAGGTGAAACAGATCCCTGTCACCCGGGAACTTGAGAGAGAGGACCACTGCGCAGCCCGGCCTGCCCTGATAACAGGGATGGGGTGTGGCCCTCTCTCACCTCAGCCCTGGGATGGTGGTGGGGGCTGGTGGTGAAGCCATCTCGGGGACAAAACCTGAGCTACATGACCCTGCCCCTTTCCAGGCCCCAGACAAGCTGCTTACTCCTTGGAAGGATTCCTGCCTTGGTTTCCTGCCTGGCTCCCCGCCTCTGGCTGTCTTGAATCCTGGCCCCAGATCAGTTTTCTCAGATTTTCCCTAACCGGGGATTTTGTGTGCGTGTGTGTGACCTACTCATACCCCATCCACCCTATCCCAGCCTCTCAAGATGGGTGGGGGTGGAGCGGTGTGGCTTCCTGCCCCATGCCAGGTCTGGCCCTTAGCCCTGCTACTCCCAGTGCCCTATCATCTTAAGTTTGAGCTGAGGATTGGCCTCCCTGAGGCAGGACACTCTGTCCGAGTCATGACACCTGTGACGTGTCCTCTGGGCTCTCTGAACCCCACCCACTGTCCACTGTGGGCACCACTCAGAGATTCCCCTAGGATCTCCCTCCCCATGCCGTGAAGAGATCCAGTGCAGTACTCCCAGCTGCAGGCCTCAGCGCCCTGGGCCCTCTGCTGAAGTTCAGGAGGCCCTGTGGTCCCTGGGCTGGGCTGTGTCTCAGGGCCACACTGAGATATGCCTGGCATTTCTACATCTGGAAGGGCAAAAGGAGATCAGGAAGAACAGGTGACCGCCCCAGGTCACCCTGCAGCCATAGCCCAGCCAGATTCAGGCAGAGCTGGGCTGGTGGAAACTGGTAGAGAGGACCCTGATGCCAGCATGAGAGTTGGTGAAAGTCCAGCCTGGACCCCA
>NW_012116544.1:654347-654654 GCF_000951035.1 Colobus angolensis palliatus | reverse complement strand
GCCCCACCGAGGGGCTGTGGTCGGCCGGGCCTGCTGCCCCTCAGCCGCGTTCCCGAGTGGCTGTCTCGGAGGTGTGGGCGGGGGATGCCCAACCCGACTCCCGGTCTCGGACATAGTGAGGGGGACCGAGGCCCGCTCCCCACGGAGGGGAGGGACTTGGTCCGGTCGGGCCTGGACCCTGTAACAGAGGGGTCCCCACCCCATGCCGACCGAGGCCGCTGTCCTGCACGTCTCCCAGTCGCCCACAAAGGCGGCCACGGGCAGGCCGGCGCATCCCGGGTGCGGGGCGCCCATCCCGGTCAGCCCG
>NW_012116544.1:647910-649677 GCF_000951035.1 Colobus angolensis palliatus | reverse complement strand
ATCCCTGCATGGGAAAGTTATTTCCTTTTCAGGAACATCAGGAGAAAGTTTCAACTTGGTGCTAATGTGTCCTTAACATCTCTGACACTTGCTAAGTATCCTTTGCACAGGAGAAGCCATTCCTGGCTCAGAGCAGGCAGCAGCAGCTGGCTAGAATTGAGTACATTGGTCTGTTTTGGGGGTTGATGGTCTGAATATGTCTGACAAGTGATACTGATTTTCCTTTTATGGTGGTTTTCTTTTGGCATGAATTCATTTCAATATTTGAAAATTTAATCAATTTCTACAGAAAAAAAAAGTAGTGATTATGCTGTTAGTACAGGGATACCGCAAGAATGGTGAAGATGCTCCTAGAAAGAACCAGATAAGCTCTTCACTTTACGCTGGGGAAGCTGAGGCCCTGCGAAGGCTGTGCGCACCTGGCATCTGAGCAGTCCTCGGGGCTCAGATCTCTTGGGCCGTTCCCACAGGGGCGGAGACCTAAGGCGCTTCCTTATCACTTGGCGATGACACTGCTGAGATTAGGTCTTGCTGTCCTTTATCCTGCTGCTGCTTTCATGGGAAGCCAGGACTCGGCAGTAGTTGATCCTCTGCAAGCAGCAGATGATTCTCAAAAACGTTCAGTGCACTGAGAATTTAGCTGAAATGACACTCTGAAAGTTGCTGGCATTTTGCTGACTTTCTGCGACAGAAAATTTACAGTATTTCCTCCCTCTCTCTTTCCTTTCCTTCTCTCCTTCATTTTTCATTCAGCCACTAGTGGAAATGCCCTTTGTTTTCCAGGCCTTGGGGGACTCGAAGATCTCATGGGTGTGGTCCTGCCCTCAAAGAAGGGGCAGGTGAGCCGCAGGGCCAGTCCAGAGACTGGTCACCAGTAGGGACGAGATGCCGATCAGGGCAGTGCCGCTGTGGAGGGAGGACCTTGAGCACGGGCTACAGCCTGGTAGAGTACTGGCTGAACCGGGAAGGCAAACATCTTTTTGTTTGGGTCACGGGGTTTTAACCTTTTCCTATATTAGTTACCAGCGTACAAAACTGGGGGATTTCACATAAGTAGGTGGGAGTTTTGGCTTCTCGATAAAATCTGAAGATGAGCAACCCTGAGTCCTTATTTCCAACTAGGGCCTGGGTGACCCCTTGGGTGATGGATGCAAACTCCCCTTTTCTCCCAGTCCTTCCCAGCTGCTTCATTCACTGATGGGACTCTGCACAACAGAGGCAGAAGCTGACTTTCCTAGGAAGAAGGGGAGGGACCTGGGGCAGTGCCACAAGGGCCCAGACATAAGCACAAGCCCTGCAGAGAGGAGGGGGGTGGTGGGCACGCTGGGCTGGGGCACAGCATGAGCCAGGGCATGGCAGCAGGGACCAGGCATGCATGGGGATTTGGCAGGAAGGATTTGTGCTTCCCATCCACAAATTTGTAAACTGTCCCTGTGCTTCCCATACTGCACTTAGTAATCCGTGAGGGAGAAAAAAAAAAAAAAACACAATCACTGTGAAGAATTGGAGAATCTTTAGTTCTTGCCAGAAGGTGAAGCCCTTGCCTTGACATCACCATATTTTGTCCTGGTTGGTGCGGTGGTCTCCACTGGCTGCTGTAACAAATGACCGCAAACTTGCTGATTTGAAACAACAGAAATGTATTCTCTCACAGTACTGGAGGCCACAGGTGCAGAATCGGTTTTACTGGGCCAGATCAAGGTACCTCCAGGGCTGTGTATTCTCTCACAGTTCTGGAGACCACAAGTCCAGAATCGGTTTTACTGG
>NW_012116544.1:646095-647270 GCF_000951035.1 Colobus angolensis palliatus | reverse complement strand
TATTCTCTCACAGTACTGGAGGCCACAGGTGCAGAATCGGTTTTACTGGGCCAGATCAAGGTACCTCCAGGGCTGTGTATTCTCTCACAGTTCTGGAGACCACAAGTCCAGAATCGGTTTTACTGGGCCAGATCAAGGTACCTCTAGGGCTGCGCCTCCTCCAGAGGCTCCAGGGAGAATGCGTTGCCGGCCTCTCCCAGCTCCTGGGGCTGCCGCGTTCCTTGGCTTTGTGGCCGTGTTGCTCCAGTCTCTATGCTGGCTGCAGCCCTCCACTGTCTCCTCAGGAGTTTCCCAAGTTCAGAAAAACCTTCTATTTATACCTTTGTGGTGTAGCGTCAGTAAACAGTGCTTTTCAATTGAGAGATTATTTTTGTATCTAGCAAAATTAGTTTATTAAGACAGATTAATTTGAGATTATAAATTTGAGAGAAAATTTTGAAAATGAATTCCACAGTAAAACAATTGAACTATTTAGGTATTTTGTTTTTAGTTTTAGAGGCAGAGTCTCACTCTGTTACCCAGGCGGGGATGCAGTGGGGCAGTCATGGCTCACTGCATCCTTAAACTCCTGGGCTCAAGCCATCCTCCCACTTTGGCCTCCCAAAGTGCTAGGATTACAGGCATGAGCCACTGTACCTGTCCCCTTCTTTTCTTAAAATTTTTTTTCTTTTAATTAAATTTTAGAGTATATGTCACTTCCCCCTTTGTTTTTGGTGAAACTGTAAGAATGAAAGGGACACTAGCAACTTTTCTGTTAAAAAATAGAAATGGCTGGGCACGGGGACTCATGCATGTAATCCCAGCACTTTCAGAGGCCAAGGCGGGCAGATCGTGAGGTCAGGAGATCGAGACCATCCTGACCAACATGGTGAAACCCTGTGTCTACTAAAATACAAAAAATTAGCCAGGCATGGTGGCACACACCTGTAGTCTCGGCTACTTGGGAGGCTGAGGCAGAAGAATTGCTTGAACCCGGGAGGCAGAGGTTGCAGTGAGCTGAGATTGCACCACTGCACTCCAGCCTGGTGACAGAGCAAGACTCTGTCTCGAAAAAAGAAAAAAAAAAAAAAATGTCCTGTCCGGGTGACCGCAGGAAGCAGAGTCTATTATCCCATGGATTCCAATGGTGAGGTTACTTTAACCCCTGGGGTCTGGAAGAGGCCTGGGGCAGGCTA
>NW_012116544.1:641322-645025 GCF_000951035.1 Colobus angolensis palliatus | reverse complement strand
CCGTCAGCACTCCAGGGGGTGTAGAGAAAATCCCAGGAATTCAGTGCCCCGGTGTGGCTGACCTTCTGGCTGGGTGTCCAGGGAATGTCACCTCCCTGCGCTGGTCATTGTTGTTATCTGTCACTTGGGGATTGAAACCTGAGCTTCGGAGACCCCTGCCTGTGTGCTCCGTCTTGGTGTCTTTGCTCCTGACTTCCTGTGTGATCTCTCGGGCCTTGTACAGAGGAAGTGCTGGAAGCCCCAGGTCATAGCAGTGAGCCGGGGCAAAGGGTCTACAATCTCCTCTCGGAGGGCTCATGACAGGTCCTTCTGGAATCCCCTTGAGTTTTTCTCCGTCCCTCTCCTTTCGGGACCTTTCCTGGTTCATTTTGTCTATCAGTTTTGAGGATAGGGCCCTGAAAGACTGTCTGGAAGCTCTGGGTGGGTGACCACAGGGGACATGACCAAGCTGGGTGGTGGGGTCAGGGCAGCCTCTGCCCCCAGGCCGGGCCTTTCTCCAAGCCACCTGGGCTCTCCTGCCGGTGGGAAGGATGCTTGGCCCAGGGCCATCTTTGCAGAGGTTACAAAGTGCTCCCTTTATTTAAAAAGAACTCCAGGCTGCTATATCTCAGACTTTCCATGAAGCCTGATTTTCAGGCCCTCCTGCCTTCAGCTCTCCTGGCCTCTCAATCCCAACCCTCTGCAGGTTCCTGGGAACCTGAAGACACCTCCGTGTCCAGCCCCTCTGGGCGCTCAGCATCAGCCACCTGGCTGAGTCCATCCCTTGTCAGTTCAGTATGAGAAATGACTGCTCCCAGGTTTGCTAGGCCTGATGTCTGTTCCCTCTCAGTTCTGCAAGGAGATTTCCAAGCTAAGAAGAGTAACAGAAAGGGGAGGACTTTCCCCCAAAGAAGTTTGGTGTCATTTGCTGCCCCATTCTCAGCTCACTTTAAATCCTGTCACCTGCCAGTGATGCCTATGCCACAGGCAGCCCTGGGAGTCAAGGCCAGGAAAGAGCAGTAGATCAAGGCAGGAAGCGACAGAGGCCTTGGAAAGGGGGCGGAAAGATGGAAAAGGGGTTCAGAGGAGGGAAAGATCTTCATTTGGCGTAGGGGATTGGAGAGACATCACATGTGCATAGGCCTGGGGGCCTGAGGGGCACACACACTGGGCTGAGGGCACGCTGCGGGAGTGGGACCCAGAGGGCAGACACTGCAGGATGGCATGGGAAGCAAGGCGGGCTCAGGCCAGACAGCAGGAGGGGTTGACTTCAGGCAGTGGTCCCCTAGGGCAGAGAGGACGAGAGAGGGACATAGCTGGAACGTGCCTCACCATGGTCACCGAGGCCCTGGCGGGGAGGGGGCTGAATAGGAAGAAAAAGGTGGAGTTGGAAGCTGGACTGCCCCGTGGTGGGGTTCGGCTCTCAGGGGGCAGCACCTGTCCTGGACCTATCTGGTGCTAGGCGGGCATCTCTGCCGAAGCCAGGGACCCTCTGTGTGAGTTATATCTCTCTCCTTGAGATAGGTTTCTATGCTGATTGTGGGGAGGTGGGGGTAGAAGTGGTGAGCCCAGGCTTGCAGTCAGGCAGACCTGGCTGTGAATTACTCAAGTCTTTGGAGGTGGAGCCTCAGATGCCATCTCTATCCCTGGGAACCACAGTTTCTTGGCACAGGATGTCGTGAGGATTAGAGGAGGTGAGGTTTGGGAAGGGTTGGCATGTGGGGAGCCCCTGTAGATGGTGGTCTACCCTGCAGGCCACGCAGCAGGGTGCTGGGGGCCTTCCCTGGGCCCTGGCTCATTTGATTAGAAGGCTGTCCTCATGCCAGTTCTGGGATCCTCATGGTGCATGGGGCCGGGGGTGTTGTGCGGGGGGATGTAAGCCTCTCTGTTTGAATATCTTGGGCTTAACTGAGAGCTCCGGTGGCGCCGTGCTCCCATTGTAAGGGGCTGGCACTTAGGGACCTCCTGCCTTTGTGTCCCTCTTGTCCTTGCTGTGGGTCCCAGTGCGCAGAGCTGCTTGTGCTTGGCGGACCGTGGCTGTCTCAGGCCCAGCGCAAAGGCTACCTTCTCTGGCATGCCTCCACCTGTTCATTTATTCATTCACTCAACATGGATTTATTGAGCACCTAAGATGTGCCAGGCCCCGGGCCAGGTGCTCAGGACTCAGCAGTGGATGAGACAGATGTGGTCCCATCCTCCAGAAGGTTACAATCCAGCGGGGAGCCAAAGAAAAACACAAGGAAGCAAGTGCTGTGTCGAAAAACCAGGGCTATGTGGCTGGAAAAGGCGGCGGGAAAGGCTCGCATAGGGAATCTGTCTGCTAAAACCTGCAGAATGGGTCAGAGCCGCCTTTGCAAAGAGCTAGCAAGAGCCAGCTTTGCAAAGAGCTGTCTACTCCCACCCCAGCGGGAAGCCCTTTCTCCCCTCCTCTCTGGGCTTGGGAGGTCCCTGTGCATCCCTGTCCTTCTCTGGAGCCCTCAGTGAGGCCCCCCGATGGGTCCATCCCAGTAGCTTGCAGCACCCAGTACAGCAATGCGGCCTCATGGGCTGGAGAACTATTTACAGATGAATTAAATCTTGATCAAGCCACAGCCAAGTAACACATTTAGTTTAACCATTATTTCCCCAGGCAGAAGGCCAAGATGAAATGACAGTGAATGGTACTATTTCCTCCTTGGTTTTATTGAATGATAATCTCTCAAGGGATAACTTCTCAAGCTCCTCGCCCTGTGGCAGGCGCTATTATAGCTGTCACCCTTGTTTCACTGACAGGAAAACTGAGGTCCGAACGTTCAGTGACTTGTTGGAGGCTGCACCAAAATCAAGGGGTGGAGCTGGGGTTCGAGGTGGGTTCCGGCACTGGCCATGGCCTCTGTGCTTCTGGCTGTGCCTTGGCTGGTGAATGGCAGTGGCAGGGAGGAAGTCAACCCAGGTGGGTGGCCCTGAGCTGGTGTTTTTAAGGCTGGGGCATGTGCTCAGGTCGCCCCTTCTTATAGCCCTCGTATGGCTGTTGTTCTTCAGGGGAGTGGAACTGGGGACGAGCTAAGTCAGGTGGGCCCAGCCCTGCTGGAGAGGTCGACAGGCAAGAGGGCCTGGCCAGGTCAGGGCTGGCATCCCCTGCAGAGGGAAGGGCCGTTGTGGTCCTGGTGCTTCGGACATGCCAGGAGGGTTAGAGCACTGGTGGAAAGCAGAACCAGACAGAGGCCCGGCCTGGCTGGGGGTCCCAGGTGCTGCTCCTGTCCCCAGAAGCTCTCGGGTCCCCCTCACCGGAATGCCTGTGCCCCAGGAAATCAAGGTGAACCAGGCAGGTCTGTGTCGTGTACACCACTGTCCAAACAGCTGGTCCATGTCAACCCTCAGGCCTTGGCTAGGACATCTCCCCATGGATGGAATGAAGTCTTGGCCTATTTAGACATTATCTGGCATCTAGATAATGGTGATGTTCTCTCCACCACCTCATTCATGTAGGAGCACATGGTCACGTATGATACTGGCACACAGTGAAATGTCTTAACCATATAAAGAGGACACGTGCAGTGGAAAGGAAGTTTCTGCTTGACGTCCAGTGACCTCAGAGGCTACCACTGATGGCCCTCTGGCCGTGGTGCCCTTCTAGAAATGCTCCATGCTCCTCCCCCAACCCTTGCATAATTTACTCATGTTCTGCAAGCTTCTTTTCCTCTTGGCACATCTTGGAGATTTACATTGCCTTCCAAGAGAATGC
>NW_012116544.1:628886-632862 GCF_000951035.1 Colobus angolensis palliatus | reverse complement strand
TAAAGACATGCCCAAGACTGGGCAATTTACAAAAGAAAAAGGTTTAATGAACTCATAGTTCCACATGGCTGGGGAGGCCTCACAATCATGACGGAAGGTGAAAGGCACGTCTCACACGGCGGCAGACAAGAGAAGAGAGTTTGTGCAGGGAAGCTCCCCTTTATAAAACCATCAGATCTCGTGAGACTTACTCACTCTCACGAGAATAGCATGGGAAAGATCCGCCCCTGTGATACTGTTACCTCCTAGCACTGGGGAATTGTAGGAGCTGCAATTCAAGATGAGATTTGGGTGGGGACACAGTGAAACCATATCAAAAAGTAACTATCTTTTAAAAAAATAAGGTGACAAAAGTACCTCCCGTGCCCAGATGTTTGGTGGCTGTCGTGTGAGCCTCTGGAACCATAAATAGCAGCAGCAGCCCTGTGCGACCCTCAGTGGGGCCACTTCAGCCCTGCCGCATAAGGGCCTGAACTGCACACACAGACCTTACATTCAACTTCTCTCACCTGACCTAAAGACGGCAAGGAGGACAAAAATAGCCTACTGAGAAAATTGCCCTTGGCAGATTTTAAAAGAAATCGCCTATAACTGCTCAGAAAGCACAGTGTACATATTTTTATATATAAATCCCCTCCTTAGTACATGTGTGCAAACATATCCTGTGTACAGTAGCTTTCAGGAAGCATGTTAAGTATAATTTATAGTACTATTTAATTTTATTGCCTATTTTTGACTGTTTATAGATTAATTAAGTTTATATGATGGGACCTCACTCACAGTTCAGGAATATAACATTCATTTCATTGAGGTTTAATCATTTATTCAGAGGTAGCGTATTGACATGAATCTGATCTTTCAACGACCAGAGATGTTCCAGGTGGTTTCGTGTATAATCACGGTCAACTCTCCGTTATCTGTGGGCAGGTTGTCCTCTCTGAGGTTCACCTCTGGAAACATTTCAGTCCTAATCAGATCTTTCTCTCATCCCAGCAAAACGTAGTTGGGAAAATAAACCTTCTTGTAACCCTCGTGGCCTCCATCCCCGGACGCTGGCCAGTGGGTAGGAATGTTTAAGTCCTGAGTTGGGGATTCTTGGTTCCACTCTGGCTTTGGACGAGTCACAGCCTCCCCTGGGGCTCTGGTCCAGAAGTTAAGAGGAGGGCCACGGACTGGCCTCAGAGGCTGTTTCAAGCATAGGATGACTCTGGGACCTGGTGGCCCAGTGCCCAGTCCACAGGGCGTTCTCGGTAAGGCGAGTTGCTTTTGTGGTCTGAGAGTTTGTGTTCCCCCATCGTTGTCTGCTGAAATCCTCACCCGCATGGCAATGTCAGTAGGAGGTGGGGCCTTGGGGAGGTGAGTAGGTTATGGGGACAGGGGCCTCACAAATGGGATGAGTGCCCTTATTTAAAAACTGCGGGGCCGGGTGCAGGGGCTCACGCCTGTAATCCCAACACTTTGGGAGACCAAGGAGGGTGGATCACGAGGTCAGGAGATCAAGACCATCCTGGCCAACACGGTGAAACCCTGTCTCTACTAAAAATAAAAAATAATTAGCCGGGCATGGTGGCTCATGCCTGTCATCCCAGCACTTTGGGAGGCCGAGGTGGGCAGATCATGAGGTCAGGAGATCGAGACCATCCTGGCCAACACGGTGAAACCCTGTCTCTACTAAAAATACAAAAAATATTAGCTGGGCATGGTGTCGGGTGCCTGTAGTCCCAGCTACTCGAGAGGCTGAGGCAGGAGAATGGTGTGAACCCGGGAGGCGGAGCTTGCAGTGAGCCGAGATCGCACCACTGCACTCCAGCCCGGGCAACAGAGCGAGACTCCATCTCAAAAAAATAAGACCTCCAGATAGACCCCCGCCCCTTCCACCATATGAGGTTGGAATGAGAAGTCACTGTGAGGAATGGGCCCTCACCAGACACTGAGTCTGCCGGCACCTTGGTCTTGGACTTCTCAGCCTCCAGAACTGTGAGAACAAATGTCTGTGGCTTATGACCCACAGTCTGTGGTATTTTGTTACAGCAGCCCAAGCCAACGAGGACAGTTACTGTGAATATGCCTGAAACCCAGTGACGTTTCTATGACCCACACTGTTGCCTCCCTCCATGGATATGAATACACACTTATCACACATTCTGTTTCACATGTGAACAGGACTGGGTGCCAACACACAGTGAGGAACACAAAGATAGAAGCACCAGCCTGTGCCCTTGGTGGGGACTGTGGGTATCCCATGATGTGAGAGCACTGAGGTGGCCAGAGCCAGGAGCACACCTGCCCAGGGCGGGGACTGGAGCTAAGCTTTGAGGTGGGCAGGTTTTCCTAAGTGATAGGAGAGAGGATGAAAGGACAGAGCGATGACGGGATGGGGATGGGGCGTGCACAGGGCAGGAGAGAGGAGATCAAGGATCTGTCATCACAAACGAGGAGTGCAGGAATCTGGAAGGCAGAATCAACACCACAACGGCTAACTTTCTATTTGGAAAAATATTATCTTGAAATACGAATACAGAAAGTCAAGTGGAACAAAATCTTCTTGACTCATAGGCCTACCTTGAACATAAGGATTCTGCAGGGGCCAAGGGGCATGAGATGGTTTTATTCTTGCTGTCATAAAGGTGGTGCTTTTTTAATTTTGAGACAGAGTCTAGCTCTGTTGCCAGACTGGAGTGCTGTGGCATGATCTCGGCTCACTGCAACCTCCAGCTCCCTGGTTCAAACAATTCTTCTGCCTCGGCCTCCCGAGTAGCTGGGATTAGAGGCACGCGCCACCACGCCCAGCTAATTTTTGCATTTTTAGTAGAGATGGGGTTTCACCATGTTGGCCAGGCTAGTCTCGAACTCCTGACCTCAGGTGATCCACTCATCTTGGCCTCCCAAAGTTCTGGGATGACAGGCGTGAGCCACCGCGCCCGGGCTCACATAGTGCTTATTTAAGGCCCCGCTCCAGCCTTACAGAGAGGGGGATCGTGGAAGCAAAGACCCCAGTGCTTGTCCCATCTGCCTCAGGGGCTGCCGTCGCTTCCTGTGGCACTCCTAGATGTGTGCGCTGCAAATCGGGGAGTGCGTGGAGGTGGGGACTTCTGGATGTCCCAAGGTGGCTGAGTTTCATGGCTGCCTTTTCTCTTATGGACGTTGCCACACTGCAAGCTGCCTCCTGCAAGTGCAGCATAGGATGCGTTCTCAGCAGTGAAACTGCCAGCCCGAGACATGTGACATAGACTTTCTGGGGGTCACAGGGGGAAGAAAGGGCGCACCGTTTTTCAGCTGTGCCCGGGGAGGGGCACACCCACCTCCGCAAGCCCCTGGGAGTTCTTTGTGATGCCACCTTGGTGCATCCCCACAAGCGTCTTCTTCCGAACACGAGCTGAGTATTTTACGAATGCGCCATTTTTTTTCTCTTGGAACAGGAATCTTTGCCTACATGAACTACAGAGTCCCCCGGACCAGGAAGGAGATCTTTGAAACCCTCATCAAGGGCCTGCAGCGGCTGGAGTACAGAGGCTATGACTCGGCAGGTGGGTCTGCGGCCGCCTGCCTCCTGGCTGGGGATGGGGCTCCACTGCTCTGGTCTCACCCGTTTCCTCTGTAGGGGGGTGTACAACCTGGGCATTTTTCTGCTACTTTTTAACGTCTCTTTTCAATATAAAAATAACACTTGTCCGTTAAAGAAATTAGAAAACTGTAGACAAATAGAAAGAAGGAACAAGGGTGAAAAACGCCAGAAAACCCCGTTCATCAGAAGTCCCCCCGTCAGGAAGCAGAGAGGATACAAAGCCGCAGTCATGCCGCGTGAGTACGTCCTGGACAGCTGCTCTGCAGCGCGGTGACGGACTTGAACAACACTGTATTGTGCACATACAAATTTGCCAAAAGGGTAGTTTTTTTATTTTTATCGCTCAGGCTGGAGTGCAGTTCTGAGAAACTGGCTCACTGCAGTCTCAGACTCCTGGGCTCAGGCGACCCT
>NW_012116544.1:621158-625366 GCF_000951035.1 Colobus angolensis palliatus | reverse complement strand
CAGGATGGTCTTGATCTCTTGACCTCGTGATCCACCTGCTTTGGCCTCCCAAAGTGCTGGGATTACAGGCGTGAGCCCCCACGCCTGGCCGATCCTAACGTCTTTCTAAGTAGCTTTCTAAGTGGCTACACAGTGCTCCATGGGGTGGCTGTCCCAGAGTTCAGGCTTCCACTCACTACAGAGATGATGTTTAGTCTGTTGACCCTGTTTAATTATGCAGCCTGAGGAGAAGGGGGGAATCCCGATTATTTTAGATCCCTGTCGACTCTTACGATAGACGATGGGAGGAACACCGACTAACGCAGTGGAGATGCCAATGAAAATGTCACAATGTGAGGAGCCCTTGGGATGAATGCCCTGCCTGGGCCCATTGCCATCAGCCAAGGGCCTGGTAGCGCCTGCAGTGGGGAAGTGTCCCGAGGGGCTCACCCCAGGCAGGAGCGGGGCTGGGGGCAGCTGCGGCCTGAGAGGAGGCAGGAGCTTCCCCACTTGCTGTTAAGCCTCTTTCAAACTAGATTTCCTGAAAACTGCCCAGCTCTCCAACCTGCCGTAAACGGACAGCCCGGGGCACGCAGCCCTGGCCCCGTGGAGCATCTGTGCCAAGTGTGTGAGAAAAAGCTTAAGTTCCAATATAATAAATAATGTCTACATCACAGGTGTGGCAATCGATGGGAATAATGATGATGTCAAAGAAAGACACATTCAGCTGGTCAAGAAAAGGGGCAAAGTCAAGGCTCTCGATGAAGAACTCTACAGTAAGTGGAGGGCCTCGGAGCGGGAGGAGCCAGTGCAGCACCAGTCTAGGACCGTATTCCAACAGCGTCAGACACTGGAGATTTTCACTTGTCCCAGCTCAGATGCACAGAAGGAGGGTTAAGCCCATGCTGTAAAACCAGGCTTCGCAGGGTGTGGGATGGTTTATTTTAGGTGGTGGCAGCACGGGGATAATTTTTTTTTAAGTGTTAATAGTTATATACAGTAGTTATTTTAATTCTGGCAAATGATACTGCTTTTCTGTTTATGGCAGGGCTATATCATTTTCTTTTTAAAGCAAGTTTATTTCTGTGAAGAAGAGAGCTAAGCTACAGACAAGTAGTAAATAATCCTCAGCATGGGCGGTTTGTGGACCTGCGTGGACTCCTGGGGTGGGAGCTGGTGGGGAGGTGCTGTCAGTGTGGGTGATGTGACTTGGGTAATGACACCAGGTTACCCTCACAGTCCCGGGCCAAGGCTTGTGGTTCAAGTGTGGCAAACTGATATTCCTTTCATTTAGAACAAGACAGCATGGACTTAAAAGTGGAGTTTGAGACACACTTTGGCATTGCCCACACGCGCTGGGCCACCCACGGGGTCCCCAGTGCTGTCAATAGCCACCCCCAGCGCTCGGACAAAGGCAACGGTATGTGGCATGCTTCCCCCTCCCCACGGTTCCACCTCACCCTGAGCTGTGTCAGGGCCAGTTCCTGCCAAAGCAGGTTCCACGCCCACCTCTGACTTCTCAGCCTGCTTCGTCTTCCCAAGAGAATGCGGATGACCCCTCTCCCAGAGATCTGCCAGTGGCCTAGACCTCAGTCAGGAGGCAGGCAGCCTGGTCCAGGGCGCTGCTGGCCTCCCAGGAGTGCACAGGAAAACCATGGCACTTAACCAGGAGAGCTGCTGGCTCCTTGGAACCCAGCCCATGAGTGGGATGAGGCCGCGTGAGGGACTGAGGGGTCTGGGCACTCTTCCTCCCCAAACGACGGAAATGTTGCAGAAGGCTGTGCCCTTCAGGGAAGGATGGGTTCTGTCCTTATGCAGCTAAACCCATCTCTTCCCCGCGGAATAGTCCAGGTGAGGGCAGGGGCTGTACTGGTCTTGATTGGTGCCTGATGCACCGTGGGCCCCAGCAGGAAACCTCAGCAGCCAGGGGCTTAGGGTTTGGAGAAGTAGGGGCTGCAGCCGAAAGCCAAGGGCTCTTCCCAGGTGAAGAGCCCTCAACTCAGCTTGCTTCATGTTTTTAAAAATTGAGAATCACTGTGCATAAAAGTCCAGACTTCTGGCATCCCTTGACAAACTGGAGGATCTGGAAACACTGAGCTGATGGTGAGTTGGAGCACCACGGATTGGCAGAGGGCCAAGGTCGCTGCAACTGCTGTCCTTGGTGGGTTTTAGGCTCTCCTGTTCGCCCAGTCACCCCCTCAGGCCAGCTCAGAGGTCTGTGTCACTTGCTTGGGGCCCCAGAATGGTTCTCCACGCGTGATTCTTTTAAATGACACCCTTGCCCCCTCTCATGGGGGAAAGACTGGTAGGTCTGCACCTCCTGGTGGCTGCCCTCAGGGGTCTGTGGTCAGCCCCAGGGCGCCAGGTCCCCTGCAGTGGGATGCAGTAGGCGTGGAGTGGGAGAGAGGATCTAATCCCTGTCTCCTCCCAGGCCTCCAAGGGCAGGCTGGAGTCTAAGATATAACCTGGGCCTTCCAGGGGGTCCCCCACTCTAGGTGCATTCTGGTCTGGTCACAATCCCCTGAAGCCCCCAACGTGGACATGCCAAGGGAGGGTGTACAGCATAGAGAGTGATTTCTGAAGTCAGCCAGACCCCCCCAACCCAAGACATCCTGTGGCATCGTGTAAGTTCGTGCCAAGCTTAATGTTAGATAGGACCAAATACATCAGAGCAGTTACTGGGAGCTTATTAGCAAGCACTAAGCCTTGACACTTGACAAGTCCCTCTGCGGTTAATCCTGGTGGAAGTCAGGCCACAGGAGAGTAGCACCAGCCTGCTTGGTGCCCCCTACCCACTGCAGATCGGTGGTTCTCCGAGGCAGTGTAACTGGGCGGGATGGGCAGGCACCCCCACCATCCACAGAAAGTGCAGTGGTGCTGCTTCTCCCCAGAGCACTCTGCAGGGCGTCAGCAGCGCACCCTGCCCAATTTGGAAGGGAAGGTGTCCCCCAGAGAATGGAAGGAGAGCCCCGTCCACCCCGCTCAGCAGAGCAGCCTGGTGGTATCACAGGGGCCAGGGCTACTCATGCATGCATCCACGTGGTCAGAGTCTTGAGGGAGTGAGGTTTTTGCTGGGGCCTGTTCCTTGGTTCTGGCTTACCCCCTGAACCATGGGGCATTTCATCCCTGAGGCACACACCCTATATCCAGGAGGAGGACAGCAGATCCCATGGTGCTGAGGACCTAGAATGTACATCTGGCCAGAGCCCAGGTCAGATGCGGAAGCTGGTCCCTGGAGCATTCATGCTGGCTGAGAAAACACTGCACCCAGACCATGTGCCCTGAGGTGTTGCCACTTCAGCCACAGTGTTCTGCCCTCCTGAGTGATAACATGAACCTCGTTGGAAAATCCCCCACGTCAGTGCAGACAGTGATTCTCTCTGTGTCCCCAAAGCAGGGAGGCTCCAAGGAGACCCACCCACACCCAAACTTGGACACTCCAGCCCTGACTCAGGATGAGTAATTGAAAAGGAAACAACAGGGCAATAAGCAAAGATTTATAAAATTTCTTTGACAATTCAGCAGTGATAGCTGAAGAGCATGCTTTTAAGGAAGTCTGAACACCCAGCAACTGCACTGAACACCCAGCAGCTACACCGCACACCCAGCAGCTACAATGCACACCCAGCAACCACACTGAACACCAAGCAGCTACACTGCACACCCAGCAGCTACACTGAACACCCAGCAACCACACTGAACACCAAGCAGCTACACTGCACACCCAGCAACTACACTGCACACCCAGCAGCTACACTGCACACCCAGCAACTACACTGAACACCAAGCAGCTACACTGCACACCCAGTAGCTACACTGCACACCCAGCAACTACACTGAACACCCAGCGGCTACACTGCACAAGGAAATGACACAAAGATTTTGCAAAGACAACATGGATTCTAGGAAACAAATTAATGATGGGATCATAGACTGAGATGAAAGAAAGTGTGATAGAATTAAGAGAATAATGTAAAGAAACAATATCACTGGCCAGGCACGGTGGCTCATGCCTGTAATCCCAGCACTTTGGGAGGCTGAGGTGGGTGGATCACGAGGTCAGGAGATGGAGACCATCCTGGCTAACACAGTGAAACCCCGTCTCTAATAAAAATACAAAAAATTAGCCAGGTGTGGTGGCACATGCCTGTAATCCCAGCTACTCAGGAGACTGAAGAAGCAGAACCACTTGAACCCAGGAGGTGGAGGTTGCAGTGAGCCAAGATTGT
>NW_012116544.1:615622-617108 GCF_000951035.1 Colobus angolensis palliatus | reverse complement strand
CTTTGAAAAAAAAAGTGGTCAATATTTATGAAGCGTATCCAACATCTAGACACCTCCTGGTGGAATTATTGAACCTCAAGGGCAATAGGGAATCTTTCTGTCCTCTGGGAGGAGAGGGAAATGGGGCTACTTGCCCAGAAAAATTATCAGGCTGGCCTTGGACCCTTCCCTCAAGGTACTCATACCCCCGCTCTTTATTGAGAAAATGCAGTGGGGTGGAGGCAGACATCCCTCACCGCAGCCCACCCTGCTCCGGCCCCTCCAGGGTCAGCGGGAGTGCTACCTGTGCAGGAAACCACTCGTGAGTGCGGCAGGCCTGGGGGAGGTGGGAGAAGCTGCAGCCGGCAGATCCCGCTGTGCAGGAATGTGGCTGAGCCTGGGGATGCCAGAACTTCTGGGATTTTTCCCCCAAGGAAACTAGGATTTTAAAGTGAACCCTCAGAATTTTAAAAACTCAAATACTTTTACAACACAGTGTGGGTCCAACAAAGCATGGGGCTGGACTGTTCTTTGCGACCTCTTTGTGCCTAAAGCCAGTTGAGACTGCCTGGAATCATTTCTGGAACGAAGCTTTGATCATCCCCATGGGACACGAACCCCAAAGCCTGTTGGATACAATAGTAGCACACGGGAGAGTTCGCTGCACAGTCAGGCTGGTGGCTGCCAGTCACTGAACGAAGGAGGTGTATCTCCTCAGGTTTCCATTGTAGCAGCCGCTGCCCTAGACATCCCTGGTACTAATACTCGGTTCCATTGTAGCAGACGTCAGTGCTAATCACTGTAAACAAAGTGTGCTTAACAGAAGTCTTGAGGCCTGGAGTTTGCTGAGAGTTCTCAACCTTGAAATCATCTCTCTTCACATCTGACGTGAACTTCCTTCCCAATAGCATTCCTCTCCTAACTTTTTTTTCAGAATTTGTTGTCATCCACAATGGGATCATCACAAATTACAAAGATCTGAGGAAATTTCTGGTAAGATGCTTCCCCTAGGTGATGTCTCAATCTGGTGGGATTGGTCTCCCCAGAAACTTGACAACCAGCTCATTCCCTTGCGGAAACCAGTGGGAACTGAGCCTCACACTCAGCCACGTCACCGTGTTGAGCGAGAACCTCTGCCTCGGCTGAGCCAGGCCCTGCAGATCTCATTTGAGGAGATAACAGGGCATTAGCGTTTATCTCAAGGGCCACTGCAGATTCCCAGAACCAAAATAACAGGAACTTTGTTTTATTAAACTGTCTGCATATATAACACAGCGACTTGTATACCAGCGGAGTTGGGGCAGAAAGTTAGAGGTGAATGTCTAAAGTTTGAAAGGCTTTGTGGTGTTAGTTGGGATGTGGGTGGATTTGACTCAATGTATTTTATCATTTTGACTGCTGTTATTTTGCAATGTCCAGATTAGTGGCAAGGGCGAGCTTCTGAGGTGGGGTGATCTCAGGGCCTCCCGGAGTGACTCAGAGGTATTTGGCTGTGTGATGCTGGCAA
>NW_012116544.1:608498-614177 GCF_000951035.1 Colobus angolensis palliatus | reverse complement strand
CAGCCTATCCCACATTTGATGTGCTGGATAATGTGCAGTGAGCCAGTTAGGTATTACAGCATGCTGTTTCTTCTTTTCCATTTTTATTTTGAAATTTCAGAAATACCTCGCTCATAATGACACTTTTAAACTTAAGACTTTTCCTACCTGGGACAGTACAGAGTTCTTTTTGGCAGAGAATGAGCAGTGTTTTCTATTCAGTCCGATTTTGTGGTTGACAGAAGCACCAGGGTCTGCCTGAAGCCCCCTGGTTTGTGGTGGTTTGAAAGCCCCGCTGAGGCCTGGGGACACCGACTCAGGTTCCTCTGGTCTTGTAGCTGAGTTGGCAGCCTGGACCCAGCACACTGACCACACAGGGCCTGGGGCTGCCCGTGGCTCCCACACTTGGAGGATTTCATGTGGAAATTCAGATTTGCAGCTGGTTATATATAACTGAGCTCTGCTAGGGTTGTGGTAAGTGAGTACAGGATGGTCAGGACGTAGGGGAGGAATTTACACCAAGAATTTAAGTCGGAAAACCATCTGGATTCTTGTGTTAGGAGAACTGGATTCTAGTTCTGACTTTGCACAGACTCACCAGCTGAGACCCAGAGGGCGAGTGACAGAAATGTTCACGGAAGTGATAATAGCAGTAACGATAATAACAACCTGGCCTTCTCTCGGGCCCCGTGTGCCAGGCTCAGTGCATTGGCTTATCATCACAGAAGCCACGCCAGGTGGCGCTGTTGTCACTTCCTGCACAGATGAGGAAAATGGGACCAAAGAAGGCTAAAGGGTTAGCCCAGTTAAGGGATGGAGCCAGGACTTGAACCCAGGCCCTCCCGTGTGTTGAGTGAAAGTGCAGTTCACAGGGGCTGAGTAGGTGCTGTCCCTGAGCAGGGCAGGGCAGCCTGGCCCCAGCTATCATCTCCTGTGACTCTCACTGCCCCTGTCCGCCCAGCTGGCACCGCTGCCGGGCTCCCTGTGGGCCTGGGCAAGCATGCTGCACGTTACTCACCGTGGAATTCACACTTCCGGTTCATGGTACTTCCCGTGGCCCCGTCTGTTTCGCTTTTCCTCGTGATGTCACTCCAGATGCGCTGTTCTGCCCTCAGCTCCCTGACGGACCCCAGGAACCTCCCGCCGTGAAGAGGGGCCCAGGGGGACCCTGGCTGTGGCCAGGCCACAGAGCGTGGCTGCTAGAACGAGTTGACCCTCACTGTTTGTGTGTTTTCAGGAAGGTGCATTCGCGCTGGTTTTCAAGAGCATCCACTACCCAGGAGAAGCTGTTGCCACACGGTGAGGCGGAACACACCGGCACTTCCCATAAGAAGGAAATAAAATAAAATCACTTAGCTGGAGGGAGAAGGGAGAAGTAGGGCCTCTGGCAGGCTGGAAGGCGCTTGTGGTATCTAAAGGACAACTGTGGTTCAGCCCCGGGGACCGTGTTCCCCCCGCCCCCCCCAGTGGCTGGTGGTGCTACACTTCTGAATTTAAAAAAAAAAGAAACCTGAAAGTTGGATTTGTATTTGAAATCTCCACAGATTTTTAGAGGTGGGCAACAGATTCCACTTATAAGTACATTTGTACTTATAATTTGTACTTATAATTTGTACTTATAACTTAAACAGGGCAGATCCAAGTTTTGTGGGGCTTGAAGCCTGTACAATATGGGGTCCCCCTTTAAGAAAAAGCATGCAAAATTATGAACATGAAACTAGGGAGCAAAGTGAATATGGATTTAGATCCAGTACAGAAGAGGCCTTGAAGGCCCAGAACTCAAGCTTCACCTTCACAAAGGAGCATCCCAGGAATGAGCTCAGAGAGCCTGGTTGCCCCCATGTGTCCCTCTGTTACGTGGGCCCCCAGTGCTGCACGGATTTACAGAAGCAGATTAAGTGCCATCTTGTTTATATTCAGATGGGTTGATCATCCATCCATCCATCCATCCATCCATCCATCCAACTATGCAACTAATACTTGCTGTGCACTTACTGTGTGCTGGGCCCTGGGGACTTAGTGGCATCTGACCTGGTCCCTGCCTTGCAGGGCTGAACAGTTGTGCAGGAGGGCAGAGAAGGGCAGAGGATGGTGATGCTCTATGCCGGACCCCAGCACAGGACATCACCTTACCTGGCAGGGGGCAGTGGCAGGTAGCCCCAGGCAGGGGGCTGCCTGGGTCAGGCAGGCAGTGGGAAGAGGAACCAGCATGAGCACAGGCAAGGGGCCCAGAGGGAGTGGGACCTCCAAGGATCTCCATTGGCAAGGTGGGGGCATGGTGCAAGGCATTGGTGGGACGGAGGCGTTCCAGGCTCAGTGTGTGTCTACAGACACCTGCTGTGTACCAGGCACGGGAGGTAGTGGTGAGCAAGGTGGTAATGGACACTGCTCCAGGGCCTCAAAGGCTGTGGGGAGTGGAGGGGCGGACAGAGGCCGGCTCTAAATGGCCTCATTGCCCTGTGGGCTGCGGACTTCATCTGAAGCCCAGGGGGAGCCATCTGGAATGAACCTGTGGCCTGGGAGACTGGGCCGGAGAGGGTGAGGCTGTCTCTCCCAGACTGGCATAGTATCTCAGCAGGGAACAACGGGAGTTTATCATCATTTTTTAAACCTTTTCTAAGACTGGAACTAATTTGCCATTTGGTATTTAATTCCTTCAATTCATAAAATTATAAAATACCAGTTGGTTCGTATCAAATTTAGAAGCCCTTTTTAAAATCCAATTTTATCATGATTTACTATTTTAATGAACTCCGAAGAAGGTAGCGTGAAGAAGCAATAGAGCTTTATTTTTCAAAATTGCCTGTAGCTGAGGGCTCTATAACTTCCAGGACAGTCTTCGGGTTGTCTTGGGAGAATTACGTCTCAAGGTCTAGAGAAACAGCAGAGCTCAGTCTACAGCAATAAAATTTGGTGGAGTCATTTGCCAAGAAAATTAGATAACCACCTACTTTCTCACTGCCATTATTATAAACTATTTACGCTAGTTCCCCACTGGCCCCAGAACTATATCTCAGATTTGCTTTAGACAATAAATGATTAAAATATTCAAAGTGTTCATAGCATCTTCCTCAAAGCCCCAGACTTTGTCCCCCGCTTTGAGAAGTCCTAAGTGGGGTGGAAACAGGCCAACGTGACTGGAAAACAAGGTCTGTGATTGTTGAAGAAAAATTTAGGAACTGCGTTGAGTTAGGCTAACAGATGATGGATGTATGTGGGCTGGATTCAAGCGGATAAGCAAGCACTTCATTAGTTCATTGATCTAAGTTAGCAAGAAATCGCCTAAGGTGAGATGTTACCGGATTGTATTCTAATTCATGTGTTTGCAACAGCTCTCTTAAATTGTCTTATTACAGTGTTTGTCTGTGCTTTTTTCTTATTAGTAAATTAACGTCTAGAGGGGAAAAGGCACACATCCTTTAGTAACTACTGCAATTTTACCTGCCTGGTTTCTAAGAACTGCAGGTTTAGAGTGTATGCATTACCAGAGTGAGCCACTTATTTCCGTGCACACCCATGGTAAATTTTATTTGCATGTTGTAATTTATAAGAATGAGCAAAGGATGAGATTTTGGAAGCAGGATGTCATTTAAATCATGAGATCTTTTTATTTATTTATTTAGACATGGAGTCTCGCTTTGTCACCCAGGCTGGAGTACAGTGGCGTGATCTTGGCTCACTGCAACCTCTGCCTCCCGGGTTCAAGTGATTCCCTTGTCTCAACCTCCCAAGTAACTGGAATTACAGGCGCCTGCCACCATGCCCGGCTAATTTTTGTATTTTTAGTAGAGACAGGGTTCCATTATGTTGGCCAGGCTGATCTCGAATCCTGATCTCGTGACCCGCCTGCCTCAGCCTCCCAAAGTGCTGGGATTACAGGCGTGAGCCACTGTGCCCGGCCAAATCTTGAGCTCTTAATCACATTCACCCCTAGAAGTTGTGAATCAGAAGGAAATATCCTACAGCTCTTTCCTGAAGATCCCCTGCCGAGGGGTTCAGAGAGCCGGCTCCAGTGGCTGAGACAGTGACGTCAGGACAGGAGGCCTGAGTGAGGGCCCCTCACCTTGGCCAGCTGCAGACTCCCTGAGATTTTGCCTGTGACAGTCATTGTCCCCTTTATGATGAAGTTTACGTGGTACAGGGTGACGATTCTAAGCCTCATCCGTGGGGTGTCACTTAGGCAGAGACAACCACCCAAGAAATCGCCTTATGTCACCTACAAAGGAGAGAATATACAAAAGTCAGTCCAACCAGTGCCCACTAATGCCAGAGAACTGGGCTGGGGAAGGGAAGGAACAACAGGGGGTCTTTGGGCAGATGGTGGGTGCAGAGCCCTATCGTTAGAGGGATGTGCTGCGGCCTTGGCTGAGTGGAGACCCAGAGTGCCCTGTGGCCCACCAGTGCCTCGTCCACTGCTGAACGCTCAGCCTCCGCCATCTAACTGTGTGGGTTGGTTACACGTGGGGACTCGACTAGACTGGAGGAGGCCCGGCCTAGAAGGGTGGGAGTGGGACAGGTTATCAGGCTTACTGGGGCAGGGAGGTGATGCCAAGTCAGGGACCTGAGACTCAGGAGCTGGCCTTTCCATCCTGTGCTCCAGGCATCCATCCTGTGGGACCTAAACAGGATCCTCAGCCCCTGGGAAAGGGCTGGATTTGAGGATCCTACCTCAGATGCTGGGCAGACACCCAGCTCTGGGTGTCAAAGGCGATGGGTAATGGGATGCCTCCTTCTCCCTACAGGAGAGGCAGCCCCCTTCTCATCGGAGTCCGGAGCAAATACAAGCTCTCCACAGAACAGATCCCCATCTTATACAGGACGTGTAAGTTTCTCAAGAAGTACTGGAATGGCACAGCAGCTGCCTGGCGTCGCAGGACTCGGCAGCTGCTCTGGCACAGGGCATGGTTAGCTCCCCTCTGAGGCAAGGAAGCCCCACTCTGAGCCAGACCCGACAGGCACACAGCTCCAGGTCTAAAAGGTTTTTGTGCAACTGAGACTTGGCTCCATTTTTTAAAGCTTTTTATTATGGACGTGAATTTATCATGATTTTGTATATTGTCAAACATACACAGAAGTGCCGTTGTATGACAGCAACTGGGCTTTGATTTGAGTGCTTTTTTGGTTTGTTTTTGTTTGCATTCCTCTCACACTGTAGCCATTTAAATGCTTCTGCAGTGGTACTGTGCTATTTGGGGATCTTTTACGCGATTTGGCTGACACAGCCAAAGCTAAAAATTGCAAATTTCTCCCACACATATTCAGAGGGGAAATTGGTTCCTTGCTGCATGTTATGCAAACGGAACATCCCAGTGGGATTTGCAACCCATTCCTCCATTTGCTAGGCACTCTGGAGAATGTGAAGAATATCTGTAAGACACGGATGAAGAGGCTGGACAGCTCCGCCTGCCTGCACGCTGTGGGCGACAAGGCCGTGGAATTCTTCTTTGCTTCTGATGCGAGGTAACTGAGCCTTCTTCTCTTCCCTTCCTGGGATTATGTAATCAAAGAATGCCTGTCTAAGTGCTGCCGGTTCTTACTCATCCTTCCATGTGAGCTGTTGTGGTTCAGCATGTCGCAGGGCCAAGGAAGAGTTCAGCCACCCCTGGCCCTGGGCTTGGAGTCCTTGTCCTAGGGGCACCTGCATGACTGGTAGGCAGCCCTGGTGGCCAAAGGCCAGACACACTGGTGGGCACAATGCTT
>NW_012116544.1:601087-604338 GCF_000951035.1 Colobus angolensis palliatus | reverse complement strand
AAATTGATTATTCTAATTCTATTATTTCTTCGTTACTAGCTGTATCACTTCTTAGAGAAACTTGCCTTCATACAGTGTGTGGTTGTCCTGAAAGACACATTGTTTAGAAAGGCAAGATGAATGCTTTATTCTTTCCCTTCACTACTCAGAATAATGTGTTAGTTCTCGAGTATCCTCCAGAGGTGACATTGTTGGGATCCTGATTTGTTATAAAAAGACAACCATGATTATTGGAGAAACGTGAACGTGCTGAATATTTGATGATATAAAGGAACAACTATTAATTTTAGATATGATTATGGTATTATAGTAGGTTAAAATAGTTTTAGAGCTATATGGTAAAGTGTTTCAGAAGAAATGATATAATGTCTGGGACTGGCATCAAAATAATTGCATGGAGACGGGAGGGAAGAGTGGAGAAGAGGAAGATTCACCTGCAAATCAGTGTTTTCTGTGTGGTGTCTTTGTCCCTCCTGAAATGCCAACGATGTGGCCCCCACGCTTGGGAACCAGCAGGGGCTGCTGCCTTGTAACTGCTCAGGGCAGGGCACTGATGCCCGTTTGCCTTCCCCCAGCGCCATCATAGAGCACACCAACCGCGTCATCTTCCTGGAGGACGACGACATTGCCGCAGCGGCTGATGGGAAACTCTCCATTCACCGGGTCAAGCGCTCGGCCAGTGATGACCCATCTCGAGCCATCCAGACCTTGCAGATGGAACTGCAGCAAATCATGAAAGGTAGGTGTCCTCTGGAGTCCGTGTGCGGCAGCCTCGGGAGCCGGCGCGTCTGGTGGAGCTCCTGACACTCTCTGCCTGGCCCTAGTAAAGGCTACAGCCCTCCTGCCCTCTGTGGCCACCAGGGTGGGGCTGCAGGTAGCCTGTGGCTTGTACAGGTGAGGGGACATGGGGAGGCTGGCCTGGTGCCTCCAAGCGGGGGCTCTTGTCTGCAGCCAGGCGCCAGCTCCTCCCTACTGGAACTGAGCCTGGTGTGTCTGCTGCTTTCCTTCACCGACTCCGGGGATCACATTCCCACCTGCAGGCATCGTTTCTCCTCTGGGTGGAAGTCTGCAGGTCTGGGGGGTTGGGGGTACACCTTCTCCCTACAAGCAGAGCCTGTCTGTCTGCACCCACTTCCGTCCCCTACAACCTCTACCCCACAGGGTAGCCTAAGCAAACTTTTAAGAACATGATTCAGCCCCTGTAATCCTCCCGCGGCTCAAGGCCCTCCAGTGGTTTCCTACTATTGTTAGAATAAAATCCAAACTCCCTGCCGCAGCCCACAAACCCCTACACTCCCACCAGAGCTAAAGCCTGGCCCCACCACACCCAACCCTCTATCCCACTGTGCCCCGCCACAGCCCCTGCATTCACTGTTCTTCTCATAGGACTGGTTCCTTTCATTGCCTCCAGCTCCCCTGAAATGTCACCCCCTCAGAGAGTCCCTCTCTGCTCCTGTATCTCCCATGGTCCTTCCCCAACCCCTCCCCTACGGTGGCCACCCCTCATTCCCCTCACTTGTTTCATTTGCTCATCGCACACGTGCCAGGTCATGGACGACAGGCTGGGAGCACTGGTGTGTTGGCGTCATGAGTGTGCGTATCCCCGAGAACACAGCCTGCCTCACCTGTGGGCACCTCCAGAGCATCAGGTGTAGCTGCTGCATCAGGGGCTTGAACACCTGCAGCCTCACTGTCCCGTCAGCACCATCCAGTCCCGCTCAAACCAGAGCCCCAGAAATGCCTGTGTGGCTGGAAAGGTTTTTATTACAGAAACTAGGAGGGTATTTATTAGAAGGAAAATTGCCTGTTTCTTTGGGCCTGCTTAGCCGTACTTTCCTAGCTGGGTGGCTTTTTGGGAGGGAAGCACTTTACTTTCTTTTGGCCTTGCTAAGGGAGCATGGCCCAAAGGGACCAGCCAGGCCATTTGTTACTTGCATGCCTGGGGTAAATCCCTCCCTTCCTCAAGCTGCAGGGTCCAATATGTAAACTAGAGAGAGCCCTGGTCCCTGACCTGCTTCCCTCTGATGGTAGTGAGTGTCAGGCAGGATAATACCTGGGGATGCCTTTGGGAATCTGCAGTAAGCTTTGCAGGAGTTGCTATCACTACTGCATAATGAAAAGCAGTGAAATATAATGAAATTAAAACTGACCAGACATTTATCTGACCAGGTAACTTCAGCGCATTTATGCAGAAGGAGATCTTTGAGCAGCCAGAATCCGTTTTCAATACTATGAGAGGTCGGGTGAATTTTGAGACCAATACAGGTAATTCCTGCACTCAGTGGGGAGGCTCTGCCTGTGCCTAGTCTCAGGGAATGCGGTGACTGTGTCAACTCAACGTTAACACCCTGCTGTGTGCCCTGCAGTGCTCCTGGGGGGCCTGAAGGACCACTTGAAGGAGATCCGACGATGCCGAAGGCTCATCGTGATTGGCTGTGGGACCAGCTACCACGCTGCCGTGGCTGTAAGTGGGACACATGCGTGTGGGGAATCCACAGCAGTCTAGGACCAGACACTGGCCTTCAGTCTGATCACTCATTTGGCCTTCTGAATGTGGCTAAGCCCTCGGACCCATTCCCATGAGCTAGCGTGAGAAATGACACGGAGCCCTTTTATCTTCGAGGTGGCCTGTGGGTGACCGAAGTCCCCTTGCCACCTGGACAGTGAGGTTCCGTGTCAGATACTGACCCTAGAAGCCCAGCTGCCCCATGTCCCTGTCACGCCTGTGACTGACTTTAGTCTCCATGCTTGTTGGCTTCAGACGCGGCAAGTTTTGGAGGAACTGACCGAGCTTCCTGTGATGGTTGAACTTGCCAGCGATTTTCTGGACAGGAACACACCTGTGTTCAGGGATGACGTGTGCTTTTTCATCAGCCAATCAGGTAAGGGACACAGGCAGCGTGGCCAGCCTTGCATCAGGTCAGCTCTGGGCTCTCTCCTCTTCTCCATACATTCAGTTAATTCCTCTGCGTGGCTACCCTGTGCTGCAAACCCGCTCTTGCAGCCGTCATTTGACCCTTAGAGCCGCGGATTGCTGTCGCCATTGTACGGGGAGGGCAAAAGATGTCTAAGGCCATGCAGCCAGGGGGTGACAGAGCTGGGATTGGGCTGAAAATGACGCACATTTGTTTTTCCCCTGCCTCATGGCTTCTCCCTCTTCTTGCCTATCCAAGACTTCAAGGACCACTTACCAAGGTGCTCATAAATGTTTGCTGATTTATGTTAATAGAAAAAACATCTCCTTTAACATT
>NW_012116544.1:598476-601037 GCF_000951035.1 Colobus angolensis palliatus | reverse complement strand
GTTTCTTTGGGCCTGCTTAGCCGTACTTTCCTAGCTGGGTGGCTTTTTGGGAGGGAAGCACTTTACTTTCTTTTGGCCTTGCTAAGGGAGCATGGCCCAAAGGGACCAGCCAGGCCATTTGTTACTTGCATGCCTGGGGTAAATCCCTCCCTTCCTCAAGCTGCAGGGTCCAATATGTAAACTAGAGAGAGCCCTGGTCCCTGACCTGCTTCCCTCTGATGGTAGTGAGTGTCAGGCAGGATAATCCCTGGGGATGCCTTTGGGAATCTGCAGTAAGCTTTGCAGGAGTTGCTATCACTACTGCATAATGAAAAGCAGTGAAATATAATGAAATTAAAACTGACCAGACATTTATCTGACCAGGTAACTTCAGCGCATTTATGCAGAAGGAGATCTTTGAGCAGCCAGAATCCGTTTTCAATACTATGAGAGGTCGGGTGAATTTTGAGACCAATACAGGTAATTCCTGCACTCAGTGGGGAGGCTCTGCCTGTGCCTAGTCTCAGGGAATGCGGTGACTGTGTCAACTCAACGTTAACACCCTGCTGTGTGCCCTGCAGTGCTCCTGGGGGGCCTGAAGGACCACTTGAAGGAGATCCGACGATGCCGAAGGCTCATCGTGATTGGCTGTGGGACCAGCTACCACGCTGCCGTGGCTGTAAGTGGGACACATGCGTGTGGGGAATCCACAGCAGTCTAGGACCAGACACTGGCCTTCAGTCTGATCACTCATTTGGCCTTCTGAATGTGGCTAAGCCCTCGGACCCATTCCCATGAGCTAGCGTGAGAAATGACACGGAGCCCTTTTATCTTCGAGGTGGCCTGTGGGTGACCGAAGTCCCCTTGCCACCTGGACAGTGAGGTTCCGTGTCAGATACTGACCCTAGAAGCCCAGCTGCCCCATGTCCCTGTCACGCCTGTGACTGACTTTAGTCTCCATGCTTGTTGGCTTCAGACGCGGCAAGTTTTGGAGGAACTGACCGAGCTTCCTGTGATGGTTGAACTTGCCAGCGATTTTCTGGACAGGAACACACCTGTGTTCAGGGATGACGTGTGCTTTTTCATCAGCCAATCAGGTAAGGGACACAGGCAGCGTGGCCAGCCTTGCATCAGGTCAGCTCTGGGCTCTCTCCTCTTCTCCATACATTCAGTTAATTCCTCTGCGTGGCTACCCTGTGCTGCAAACCCGCTCTTGCAGCCGTCATTTGACCCTTAGAGCCGCGGATTGCTGTCGCCATTGTACGGGGAGGGCAAAAGATGTCTAAGGCCATGCAGCCAGGGGGTGACAGAGCTGGGATAGGGCTGGAAATGACACACATTTGTTTTTCCCCTGCCTCATGGCTTCTCCCTCTTCTTGCCTATCCAAGACTTCAAGGACCACTTACCAAGGTGCTCATAAATGTTTGCTGATTTATGTTAATAGAAAAAACATCTCCTTTAACATTCTGTTAGGTTAAGAGTCACGTAGAGGACCCAGTGTGGGCTCTGTGCCGGTGTCCAAGCTGAGCGGCCTGTGGCTTGCAGTGCCCACGCTGCCCAGCAGGGGGAGGTGTGGGGAGAGGTGCTCCCTTTCAGGACCAAGGAAGGTCCCCTGAGCTAAATGCACCCCGTCTGGTGCCATCCCAACACTTGACATGTGCTCCAGCGGCCTCAGGGAGGTGATCCAGGGCCATAGGCTTGGAGTCTCCTTGAGCTCGTGGAGGACTTTTGAAATGTTTTAATTACGGATAATTCCAAACCTTTATAAAAGTAGAGTTTTCATATCATGAATATCCCAGCCTCATCCAGCCCGTCTTGTGCCGGTCGGACACACTTATATTAACCCCTCTTCTCCATAGGGTTACTCTGATGCCAATCCCAGGCATCATGATATTCATCCACATAAATACTTCAGGTTGTATGATTAAAATGACAAAAGAAAAACATATAACCACAGTGTTACTACCACAACTAAAATACTGATTGTAATGCCCCATCATCTACTGGGACTTTTAGTACTGCTGCCATTTTCAGTTTTAAATACCATTTCCATTTTGTTGGCAAGCGAAGAAAAACCAGTACAGATGCACCGACCATCCGGCCCCCCACCTTACGACCCAGGACCTGCCGTCACATTCACCTTTGGGTTTATGATCCCACCAGAGCCTGAAACTATTTTATAAATTGGTGGGAGACATTAACAAAAGAACAGAGGTGGACCTAATAGGAAAATAATGCAGTGGCAGGTTCTGAAATTCTGTATGTATAGAAGTCAGCCCTTTAATGAGATTGGAAAAACACTATCAAACCCTGGGGCATGGGTGACAAAAGATAGAACCCTGTTTCCCCCACCCTCACCGCAGTACCCCGTGACACTGCAGTGCCATAACCCAGGGCTCTGAAGAAAGAAAAAACAGAGGAGAATTGGGCCACCTAGTACCGGGCGGCCCCTGCCTGCCCTGCAAAGCTGGGACAGACACAGCCAAGAGCCGTGGCCCTGCAGACAGAACAGCCTCCCGACTCTTGAGGATTTCAACAGTTTTGATTTTATAGTCTGGCTTATGCTGAATTTAATTTGAGTT
>NW_012116544.1:595073-596760 GCF_000951035.1 Colobus angolensis palliatus | reverse complement strand
GTGATCTCGCCACTGCACTCTGGCGTGAGCAACAGGTAGACCCTGTCTCAAAAAGTAAAATAAAGTTGACTTAAAAGTGAAAATAAGATCCTTGCCACCTCCTTCTTTGTGCACAGGCTTATACCAGTCAGTTCATCTCTCTGGTGATGTTTGGTTTGATGATGTCTGAAGACCGAATTTCACTACAAAACAGGAGGCAAGAGATCATCCGTGGCTTGAAATCTTTACCTGGTATGTTCTAGAATTAGCTTTCCATGTTTTCAGATCTAGTGGACTGTTGCCGGCTACTCTCTGTTGACTCTCGCCTGTACAGGATGTTGTTCATTTCTCCCTCCTCCTAAAACTTTCTAGCCACCCCAGCTCCCTCCTGGAGCCCTTGCTGCCTCTGTCCTCATCCTGCTCGGCCCCTGCCCCGACCCGGCGCTGCCTCCCTGCCTCCCTGGTCCTCAGTGGTGCTCAGCGCTTTCTCACTGCAGGGCCTTCGCACTAGCTGTTTCCTCTGCTGAACCATCTTCCTCCTGCTCTGCATACAGCCGACAGCTTCTCATCTCCGAAACCTCAGCTCAAATGTCACCTCCTGAGACCCTCCCTGGCCACACTAACAGAGGCCCCAACCCTAGCACTCTGAAACGTTAGCCTGTTTACTTTCTTTATAACACACCTCATGACCGGAAATTGCCTGTTAACTGTTGATTGGCCTGTCTCCCCCAGCTAACATGTCAGCTCCGCGAACACACAGCCCTGTCTGCCAGAGCCGCCGCTGGATAGCTGGTGTCCAGCACAGGCAGGCATACAGTAGGTGCTCAGTAAGTACCTGAGAAAGAGCAAATGGCCTCAGGCCCTTCCTATGCCAGGCGCTCCTTGGCAGTCCCACCACACTTTCCCCATTTGCTGGGCGCAGCACAGTCCCAGCTATTGTAGCTGGTGAGATACAATGTCTGTTGCACTAAATCATAACCTCCTTGGGGACCATGGCCTCCCTTTTCTTCATTCATCCACCACACATACATTAAGAACCAGTGCCATGCCCTGCCCCGCGTGCCATCCCTGCCGTGCCAACATAAGCAGCGGCTCACCTCCTTCAGTCACTCACATGCCAGAGTAGGAGAGAGACCTCTGTGCAGGCCTGAGAGGTAGAGATGAGTCGAGCCTTGCCCCCGGCTGGTGTGGAGTGCTCACTGCGGACAGGACATCACGGGGCTTCTGGGGGGGTGCCCTCCCAGAGACAGAGTGGGCACTAGAGCCTCCCTGGGAGTCGGGGCCAAACCCCAGAGCAGGCAGTGGGGGAAGGGCCACCATAGAGAACGGTCAATTCCAGGTCCTCGGGGCCTGACACTGGCCGAGACAGCATGCTGAAGGTTTATTTCTGAGAAAAGCATTCTTCCTTTAAGCCAGGTCATAACCATGCAAAACAAGATCCAATTCTGATGTCTAAGTCAGCAGTTCTCCAAATGTGGTCTGCAGGTCCTGGGTGTCTACAAAGCCCTTTAAGCAAAACTGTTCACATAGTAATATAGCAATATATTTTTTATAGCAAATCTCTTTTTTTTTTTTTTTTGCCTGTATCCACATTTGCAAAGGCAGTGGTGGCTGTGCCTGGCACCCAGCACACTAGAAGGCCTACTGGTCATTGTGTCCTTCCCCAGCACACAGCCAGTTTCCCTTAAGAATGGCCTTGACATCCAGG
>NW_012116544.1:592469-593767 GCF_000951035.1 Colobus angolensis palliatus | reverse complement strand
ACAATAAATTTTAACATAACAAAGTAGAAAAAGTTTATTGATAGGATTTCAGATTCTATATTGGCACCTACCCTTTCAAGAACCTACTGTTTCTCAAGTTTGGTGTACTGTGGTGTCAAAGAACAACATTCGCAATTATTTGAAAAATAATTTAAATACTCCTTGCTTTTCCAACTACAAATCTGTATTTGTAGGCTGAATTTTATTTTTATACTTCAACCAAAAGAACATATCACCACAGATTGAATGTGAAAGCAGATGTGAGAGTCAACAGTCTTTTATTAAAAAAGCAGACACTAGAAAGTTTTGCAAGAACGAAAAACAGTGCCACTCTTCTCACTAATTCTTGTTGAAAATGTAGTAATGTAATAGATTTAGCGTTGTTATTTTAAAGTGAATACTTTTAAATTTCTCATTGTTATTTCCTTCCTTCCTTCCTTCCTTCCTTCCTTCCTTTCTTCCTTCCTTCCTTCCGTCTTTTTTTTTTTCTGACAGAGTCTGGCTCTGTCGCCCAGGCTGGAGTGCAGTGGCAGAATCTCAGCTCACTACAAGCTCCACCTGGGTTCACGCCATTCTCCACTCAGCCTCCCAAGTAGCTGGGACTACAGGTGCCCGCCAACACGCCTGGCTAATTTTTTGTATTTTTAGTAGAGACGAGGTTTCACCGTGTTAGTCAGGATGGTCTCTATCTCCTGACCTCGTGATCTGCCCGCCTCGGCCTCCCAAGGTGCTGGGATTACAGGCGTGAGCCACCATGCCCGGCCCTCACTGTTATTTTCTAATCTGGTAAATGTTGACAGATTTAACACAAAAACAAAGGCTCTTATGGATGTGCAGTGATTTGAGGGACTTGCAATAATTTTCAAGAGCGTAAAGGAGTCCTGAGACCAAACAGTTTGAGAACTGGTGGTGCCACTTACAGGGGCCTTGTCTTGAGACACAGCAGGAAACAGGGGTGTTAACTGGTGGGGTCAGCTCTGTCTCCAGTGGGTGAGTTTGCCTCTCTGAGCCTCAGTTGTCTTACCTGTAACATGGAGTGAGAAATGATACTTCCCTGCCTGCCTTGTTGGTGCTCAAGAAAGTACTTGCACAGTACAAATCCCCACCCTGACAAAATCCTGGCCAGGAGCCCAAGTTATTTCTTTCCTGTAATCTACGTTTTAAATGAGTGCAAGGAAGCAAAATGTACTAAGTGATGTGGGTTTCAAAACCTCCTCCTCTTAAACCTCAGCATTTGTTTTCATGAATATCGCTCTAAAATCGGCATGACTGGTTTTCTCCCTCTGCTCCGTGCATGG
>NW_012116544.1:589241-591073 GCF_000951035.1 Colobus angolensis palliatus | reverse complement strand
GGAGGGAGGGAGGGAGGGAAAGAAAGAAAGAAAAGAAAGAAAGAAGAAAGACAATGCTAGTTGCAAGTGCTCACCGGCAACATTCAGAATTGATTTTCTTGGTCTTGGTGGGGAGTGCTGGGCTGACCACAGTGAGCTCCATCTCCTGCACCCGCCCCTGAAGATTCTGACTCCTGGTAAAGGAAGCCGAGGACAGGCAGGTGCTGCTTCTTGGGCTGCAGTAGAGGTAAGGCCTGGGGTGCACTGACAGCCCCCAGATGACTCTGCCTCATGGGTGGGGAGCTCAGCTGCAGTGGCTGAATGTACTGGTGAAAGGTGCACATTTCAGCCATGCCGCCACATGAGTCTGGTGGCTGCTGGCACGAGCCAATGGTCCTCTGGTCACTGGGAGGCAGGCACTGCAGCTGTCTGCAGCTTCCAGAGTGGAGCCACACTCCTTACAGTGTTGCCCTGACCCAAATCAATAGTGCTGGCGGGGAGTCAAGAGATGATTTATTCGACTGTCTCACCATTTCAATGATGTGGATCTGTGGTAACTGAATAGAGATGGATCTACCTGAATATAGGAAAAAAATTAATGCAAATAACACCCCAGTTTGTGCGATTTTGCGTGGAACCACTCTTTAGAAGTTCTTAATGGGCGAATGCTTAATCAGATCATTAATCGAAAGTATAGCTAAGCAGAATACAATACCGTCGTGATAAATGTGGCTGGCTCGGGAGGAGGAGAGGGCGAGCTAGGCTGACTCCAACTTGTCTGTCCTAAGGAGTGGCTGTGCGTGGCACTGGAGAGAGACAGAGCAGCAGTGCTAGGGGCTGGTGTGGGGACACAGAGGTTGTGTCCTGGGCTGGTGCATGCCCTGGATGGTAGTCAGGCCTCTCCCCAGGCCCTTGCTGGGTGTCCTCAGTGCTGTCAACCACTCCGGGCATCTGTCTGCCTTGCAACCCTTGGCTCTCTGCCTTCCGGAGTCATCCTTCCCCTTGTTCCCCTTCTTCCCCTCTGGCTGATCTGCTCCTGCCCCATCTGCCCAGGTGACTCTGATCTCACCTCCTCTTTCCAGAAAATTAAAGAGATCACCTACATGCACTCAGAAGGCATCCTGGCTGGGGAGCTGAAGCACGGGCCCCTGGCACTGATTGACAAGCAGATGCCGGTCATCATGGTCATCATGAAGGATCCTTGCTTTGCCAAATGCCAGAATGCCCTGCAGCAAGTCACGGCCCGCCAGGTGAGGGCTCTCCACTGGACTGGGCCAGCTCTCTCCTGCTTTTCTGCACGCATGCCCACGTCACCACTGTCTGCCAGTACCAGCGATGGATGGTCTGGCCAGCGAGTGGCTGTGAGCGCACACCCTCCCCGGGCCCCCTTGTGAGGAGTGCACACCCTTGGAAAGGAACTGGTCAGCCTGCAGCTGTCCCACACAGCTCTTTGGCGGGGCCTGGGTCCCACACTGCCGTGAGCAGCGCCAGATGCTGGCCTGGAGCTCAGGGGAGGGGCTCCTGGTAGAGATCCCCGGGGCAGGGTTTCCCCCGGTTCTGCGGCCAGGCAGCTCTGATGCGAACTACCTGGAGTTAGGCCAGATCTCACAGGGCAGGGGCACGGCTTTTCAAAGACTGCCCTTGATTCAGGCACATGTTGCAAGCCAGGGAACCACCCGCACTTCTGAGCAACTGACTATGAATCCAGGGATTCCCACTCTCCCCTCAAGTTCAATAATTTTCTAGAATGACTCAGAGAGCTCAGGAAATCACTATCCTATGACAGTTTTCTTATAAAAATCACAGCCAACCCCAAACAAGGGACCCATAATTTGAGAGCCCCAAATGTGAAG
>NW_012116544.1:579066-582661 GCF_000951035.1 Colobus angolensis palliatus | reverse complement strand
TAACAATACAAAGAATATAATGAATACCTGAATATGTACATATCATCCAGAGCTGACATTTGCTAACATGTTTTCATATGTGTTTCATCTTTTAAAATATCTAAATGTAGTAAGACATTGCACATACCAGATACAGTAGAAGCCTACTTTTTTTTTTTTTTGAGACGGAATCTCGCTCTGTCACCCAGGCTGGAGTGCAGTGGCACAATCTTGGCTCACTGCCACCTCTGCCTCCTGGGTTCAAGTGATTCTCTGCCTCAGCCTCCTCAGTAGGTGAGACTACAGGTGCGCACCACCATTCCCAGCTAATTTTTTTGTATTTTTAGGAGAGACAGGGTTTCACCACGTTTGTCAGGCTGGTCTTGAACTCCTGACCTGATGATCCACCTGCCTCGGCCTCCCAAAGTGCTGGGATTACAGGCGTGAGCCACCGCACCCGGCCCAGTAGAAGCCTACTTATGAACCATTCCTATATTTCCTTCCCACTCCACCCTAAATGAATTAGTCACATGGAATTCATATATATTTTTACAAGAAAAATGAATTTTTAACAGTATACATCAAGTTACCTGTGTTTAAAAGCATGAACCATATTCTTTAAATCATGTTAACAGATCCTGACACACATCAGGTACACAATAAGTGTTTATTGAGGGACTAAACCTTAAACAGTTAAATGAAGCTTCTGGACTAAGGAACCTGCTTCCAAGATGCAGGTCTCTAGGTTGGTGACTATGCTGAACGTCTGTCTCCTTGTTTTTAAGTACTCTGAAAATTGTCTTTGAGAGGTAGCATGTTGCTGAGATCTTCAGGGTCCTGAACAGCCACTTTTTTTCGTTTTAGGTTGACTTCCCCAGAAATCTGGCCAAGTCTGTAACTGTGGAATGAAGATGAGACCGTGACAAGACCATCACCACCTTTCCTCTGATTCCAGACCTGTCCCAACAGCAGGGATGCTACATGGGAAGAGAAGTGGGCATCCCACATGTTCTGCGTGCTCCTGTAGAATTTGACAGCTTCCACGTGCCTTCTACCCAAGTGCTTTTGCTTACAGCAGATACTGTTTCTCTGTGTCCTGAAGTTGCCAGAGGAGAAGGGAATCATTGTTTACACATGGGGACCAGAGCAGACTTCTCCACTACTGTGCAATAGAGATACAGCTCTCTTCAGAGTAACTGTGAACCTTTTATAACCAACACTAGAGTTAGTTTTAAAAGACAAAATATTTATAATGACGATTGTATAGCTTTTAAGTTATTTTTCTAGTATGTGGCTTTCTGTAGCCGTGGTCACGCCCAAACTGTTCATCCAGCTACCCCTGCGCTGTGTCCTGGCTTGCTTCTGGCAGGTGGCATTCATCTCAGACGTGAGCACAAGGCATTGGCCCTCCGGACTCCTTTCTCCTTTTCTTTCCTGTCTAGGCTGCTCCTGAATTCTGTTACGTGGCATCCATGAAGCCCCTCCAGCACCCGTCTGTGCTTCCTATAAGCCCAGTTGAAATCTCAACCTCCTTCCACACTTTTTTCTCTTGTGTGGCCCAGATCCCTCCCCCTCTCCAACTTCTGTTGAATCTGATCACAGCTCTTTTTAGGCCCAGGCAGCATTTTGGTCCCTGCTCCTTGCCCATATAGTAAAACAGCTTGAAATATCCCATGCAAGAGAGTAGTTTCAAGTGGGCAACTCTGCTCTCGATTTAAAAGCGTGCACAATCAAAGTACTATGCAATTTTAGGACAATAAAGAACATACCATTTTTTGTGTGTGTTTGCATTTTGTTAACCTCATTCTTTTTGTGTACTTTGGATTTTGAGGACTGGGCAGGAGCTCGGCCATGTTTGGAGGGGCAGCCCTGTTTTTTAGTAACCATTGGCCTCTTCCACACCTGAGACCTATGGGTTTCTAGTAGGAAAACGAGGGCTGTTTTCTAGGATACAACAAATGCAAGAGATCTGGGCCTCAGCAGAGGGGCCACTGAACCTGGAAGGGGTTGGCCAGAACCTGGAGACAGCACAGAGGGCTGAAACTCTCTCACGGAGGGCTGAAAATTTTCCCCCAATTAACCTGTTACAGTCCCTGGTTTCATTAATACAATCAGACAAGAAGATTGAAAGCCAGAGAGTTCAAAGTTTTGTGAAGTCGGAACTTAGGCTCCCTACGTAAGTGCTATCACACACACCCTGAATGATGTCTTCATGACAACTGATGTGTGTCGCACTAGTATCTGATTAAACTCTGTTCAGGATTACCTACAGGCTACTCAGCAAATTTCCATCCCCTCCTCTGCCCTCACGTGTATCACAGGGGCTGGAAACGTGGGAACTACATTTCCAGGTTGTCCACCAGTGAGAGGCATTCATGGGAAACCTGGAAGACAGCTGAGTGGCAGAAACCATCTTGTGTTTCTCTCTGGCAGAAGCAGATAGAAATGTGGCTTCAGCAAATGGAGGGTTCTGCTATGGCCCTTGGGTGCTGCCCAAAACGCACCCACCTCAGCATCCCAGGCAGTGGTGACTATGAGCAGAGGTTTCCTGTGGCTCCTCTAAAATCCCAACTCTGGAGAGCTGGCAGGAACCAGGCGCTGCAGGGGCTTTTCCTGACCTCTGTCCTCCACGCCCTGGGTCAGTCCCAGGGAAATGGCTAGAATGGTTTCTGTCCTACTCATCAATCCATGACCAATACAACTTCCAAGATTAGGAGACTACAAACCAGCCAGAACATTTTTCTCCGGACAAGACCTAGAAAGTGTCTTTCATCCTTATGCCCAAGGGGCGACGGCCATTCTGACTTTCGTGCTAATTATTCCCTTGCTTTTCTTTATAGTTCCACCTGTGTATCTATCCCCAAATACCCTGTCTAGTTCGAAAGTGGAGGGCGAGTGCACACTGGTTGTGCAAGGAGAGGGTGGCACTGCCCCCGCTGGACGGAGGCTCCCGGAGGTGAGCAGATCAGTCTCCAGGTCGTGGTCTGACTCCCGCTTCTCTGGGAACTGACAAGGCCCCTCCTGGGGAAGTTGTGAGCCAGGTCTCGAGGGAGTCTTGGGCTCAGCACAGTCAGGCACCTGGCAGGGCCAAGGTGGGGACCATGCAGTGGAAGTACGGTCAGCGGGAGGGGGCTGCCCTGTATTTCCTGCTTCTAAGCTCACCATGGCCTGCCTTCAGCTCTCCATGGGGGGAAAGCTGGGAGCTTCTGTGAGTGTTGTGTGTCCTCAGCAGAGGATAGGAGCGCCCCTCATTGACACATGGCCAAGCCAAGTACTGCCGAGAACCTAGACCCTAGGTCTTCATCTTCGGTGAGCTGTGGGGGAGGACTGGGGTGCGGCTGCTTAGCCAGGGCCACTCAAAATCTAGGAGTGCCCCAAGGTCATGGCCGTGGGAACCGTGGATCCAGGGCCCCTGAACAGCCTCCTGTCCTCCTAGTCGCTCCATCTGCCTCCTAAACGGGCTTTGGGAGGAAGGCCCAGGTGTCTCCTCAAGGTGAAGAGCTACTGATGTCAACTCCCTGCAGGGAGCTGAGCTGGGGCCGTGGCTACTGCCTTCCCTGAAAATGGGCAGGAGCCACCTGCAGGGAGGTCTGTTAGCCTGTCTCAGGTTTGACTC
>NW_012116544.1:578490-578861 GCF_000951035.1 Colobus angolensis palliatus | reverse complement strand
CTGCTCAGTAAGATCCGGGAGGAGTACCCAGACAGGATCATAAACACATTCAGCATCCTGCCCTCGCCCAAGGTGTCAGACACGGTGGTGGAGCCATATAATGCCACCCTCTCGGTCCACCAGCTCATAGAAAATGCAGATGAGACCTTCTGTATAGACAACGAAGCATTATACGACATCTGTTCCAGGACCCTAAAACTGCCCACGCCCACCTATGGTGACCTGAACCACCTGGTATCTGCCACCATGAGTGGGGTCACCACGTGCCTGCGCTTCCCAGGCCAGCTGAATGCTGACCTGCGGAAGCTGGCCGTGAACATGGTCCCGTTTCCCCGGCTGCATTTCTTCATGCCTGGCTTTGCCCCACTGAC
>NW_012116544.1:572923-573315 GCF_000951035.1 Colobus angolensis palliatus | reverse complement strand
CTCCCCTTAGGGCCCAGGGCTCTGCCTGTTGATCCTGGAATCCTCAAAATTCCCGTTTCTCTGTGTCTGTTTTACTCTCCGGGGAACCAGCCCCCTGAAGGTGCCTGTGTGAGTGCCCAGGTTCAGTTCTTCCTCCATGACACTTACAGACACTCTCTGTGGACACATAACCCCTCAGCAGAGAGCCGCACACAGGCCTCAGTGCCTTGGCATCTGAGTAGACCTGACTATGGGAGCTCAGGGGCCCAAGGTCACCTTCCAGGGCCCGAGGAGCTCTGAGACCTGCACGACCCCAGGGAGCCCCTCCTCCCTCCGCCTCTGTGCCCCCCCAGTGACCCTGGCACCTCTGTCTGTGTTGCAGATTCTGCAAACACCAGGAAGGGCCCTGATGT
>NW_012116544.1:562513-564738 GCF_000951035.1 Colobus angolensis palliatus | reverse complement strand
GGGAGGTGCCACTCAGGATACAGCACTGTTTAGAAATTGAGGGAGCCATGAAATGTTTAGCCACTGCTCTCTGAGACCTCAGCCAGGTGCAAAGAAGAGATGCAGAACCGCATTTCAGGTTGTGTTATGTACATCCAGCAGCACCAAAATGTGCCCGGGAATCATGGCGGTCAGAAATTTTGAGGCAGGTATAGCTGAGGCTTTATGAAAAAAGATGGGGTCTGTGCCAGGCCTTAGATGTGGGAGAAGGAGGATGTGTCAGGAAGCAGAAAGAGTATCACTAAAGTGCTGCTGTGGGGCATGTGGACCATGTTTGGGGAACAACCAGGGGCTTTGTGTGTCAGGTTTGCAGCACCTGTGGGAGGCTGCATTGGTAAATAAGCCCCAAGAAGTAGACTGGGGTCACTTAAATTAAAATTAAAAGTATGTATGGCTTTGAAGGCCAGCTGAGTGGTATAAATAGAAACTATAAACAGTATCACATTTATTGAAGACAGCTTTTGCTGCCAAAGGAGTTTTTGGACTTTTTTGGATTGTGTAGTTGGTGGGCAAAGATCTTTGAGTGTTTTAACATGCTAGATTATTGGAGGTGAAATGGCTCCAATAATGTATCCGATCTTTGAGTGTTTTAATATGCTAGATTATTGGAGGTGAAATGGCTAAGTCAAAGGTGATGAGTGTTTTTGAGACTCTTAATGTTAATTGCAAAATGAACCTCTGAAAAGCAGTGCCAGCTTAGACTGTGACTGAGAGCTCTTGTTTTATCTTGTCCTGCTGAGCTGGGTGTTACAACATTGAAACCTTCCGCAGTGTGTTCTTTCTCTCTCTCTCTGTCTCCTCCCTCCCTCCCTTTCTTTCTTTCACTTCTCTTAGGATAGGCTCATCTGTCCTTTTTTGATAGAGGTAACCATTTGTCACACCATTTTCCGTAGGGCCTGCTGTCTTCCCATTCATTGGTGACAGCACATTTGTCCTACCCTAAGCTTTGATAATGTGTCAGGATCTTTCTGACCTGTCCTCTCAAAGAGGTTAAGTATCTTTCATAATGACTTATAACTGACTGAAGTTATAATAGTTTTCTAATGTCAAATATAAAAATAGGCTGGGTGCGGTGGCTCACGCCTGTAATCCCAGCACTTTGGGAGGCCAAGGCAGGTGGAATGCTTGAGTCCAGGAGTTTTGAGACCAGCCTGGACAACATGGGGAAACCCCACCTCTACAAAACAAAAACAAAAGAAAAATTATCCGGGTGTGGTGTTGCAGGCATGTAGTCCCAGTTACTCAGGAGGCTGAGGTGGGAGGATGGCTTGAGCCTGGGAGGTGAAGATTGCAGTGAGCTGAGATCACACCACTGCACTTCAGTCTAGGCAACAGAATGAGACTCTGGAATCTGAGGAGCAGTTCCAGGACTAGGGTCAGGCAAGTGAGGCAACTAGGGCATAAAATTTAAGGAGACAGGACTCTCAGGGCACTTGCAGGACCCATGAGTTTGGGGGAGGAGCATAGAGAAAATAGTAAGAGACAAGTTTCAAACTGTTTCCGGTAGGTCAAACACGAAATTAGTCCATGACACCTCCAACACCTCAAGAGGGAGGGAGGAACTCCATTTTCCTTTTTTGTTCCCTCCTCTCTAGAGTACTTTGGCAGATCTTAAAACTGAAAACATGAGACTTAATCATTCCCCAATGTTTTACCAGATAGTTTGTCAAAAGGGTCACTGATGAAATGCGTTAATCTCACTCTCCTCCTCTTGGTGGAAATGCACAGGCCTTGAGGTGTCCACTTAGCTAGTGGTTCACCATTTTTGTGTCTTTTTATGAGGTGAAAGTAATTCATGAAGCACACGGTAAAGAATAGACTTGAAACTAGAATGATCTTGGGCTCGAAGTACAATGCTGCCTCCCTGCGTCTGCCCCTTCCAACTTTCTTTTTGTGCCTTAATGCATTACTTACCTTTTCCAGTTGTCCGTCCTTATCTCCCATGAAGTAGAGCATGGGTACGTTAAACTGGGAGGCTGCAATCCACTGCAGGACAGCCTGGAGCTGCTCCTGCAAGCTGTTTGTAGAGCACTGATTATTGACAATTACTTCATGTCCAAGAGAGTCTTGATAGTTCTGCGGCATCGCACCGCTGTGAATGCACCTGGTGCCCCTGAAATTGGGCTTATCTGCCGAGGCTGCTTGTTCTTCCAACTCAGCAAGGGCTGCCCCATCGTTGCTATACT
>NW_012116544.1:556028-562463 GCF_000951035.1 Colobus angolensis palliatus | reverse complement strand
ATCTCACTCTCCTCCTCTTGGTGGAAATGCACAGGCCTTGAGGTGTCCACTTAGCTAGTGGTTCACCATTTTTGTGTCTTTTTATGAGGTGAAAGTAATTCATGAAGCACACGGTAAAGAATAGACTTGAAACTAGAATGATCTTGGGCTCGAAGTACAATGCTGCCTCCCTGCGTCTGCCCCTTCCAACTTTCTTTTTGTGCCTTAATGCATTACTTACCTTTTCCAGTTGTCCGTCCTTATCTCCCATGAAGTAGAGCATGGGTACGTTAAACTGGGAGGCTGCAATCCACTGCAGGACAGCCTGGAGCTGCTCCTGCAAGCTGTTTGTAGAGCACTGATTATTGACAATTACTTCATGTCCAAGAGAGTCTTGATAGTTCTGCGGCATCGCACCGCTGTGAATGCACCTGGTGCCCCTGAAATTGGGCTTATCTGCCGAGGCTGCTTGTTCTTCCAACTCAGCAAGGGCTGCCCCATCGTTGCTATACTTAGCCATGATAAGGCAGAGCTTCATCACAGATTCTACCAGTTTATCTATAAATTGCCAGTTCACTTGCTTCATCCCACTGATAAAGTCAAGTTCTTGATGGTCCTGGCATTTTTCTCCCCCTTTGTCAGTTCTCTTGGACATGTAAGTTGCTTTGCTTGCCCTGGGCTCAGAATGCTTGTTCTCACCTTCGCGTGGATCCTCACATTTGAAGGGGTTCTCATTAAGCAGTTTCTGAATCAGCATTAGAACAATGTTTGACCATTTTCTGGGTGTCCAGGGGTTGGTTCTCCTTTTGACAGGTGGATGGTCCAGGGGCTCTGTGAGATTCTAGGTGTTTCACTGAAAGTGCTTTGGCACCTTGGCCACCTCCCCACTTTTCATATTGAGTACTCTGAGCCATATAGCCCATGGTGGAACCAGGACAGTCTTCTTCACATGTATCTTTGCCCTTAGTCTGCTGGGTCAGATGGTACTGGATCAGCTTAAGGGCAGAGACAATCAGGTCCTTGGCCAGTGAATCTGTGGAAGCAGTGATCTTTTCTCCTTTTTCATCTTTATTGCATGCTTTGGTAGCCACGTTGCATGGGTTTCCTTGCTTTTGGTTCCAGATGGTCAGGCCCTCCTTGAGAATGTGTTCACCGACTTTCTCAGCACTAGTCAGCGACTTGCATGTCTCCTCCTCAGAGCTCATAAGCCTCAGAGCTCAGTGATCCCCTTGGATTTCCTCAGCCTCTGAGTTTTGACTTTCCTACCCAAGGTGGTTTTGGGAAGAGATAGGGGAGTGTTTCAGGAAGATGCTGTCAGGCACGCTGCTTCTGAAGAAACATTAGAGGCTCTTCTGGTGGCCTTTATCTAGTCACTGCTTTAAGCAAGGAATAAAACATCTGTGGCTAAAATTTTAAAAGCTGTGTTTCCCACCCACCCTTCAGACCTGACAGAACAGATTTTAGGATTTTAAGGGAACAGCTTTTCCCTGACCCAAAAGGGCACAGTCGTGCAAAGGCCAATGTCACATAAGTACCTTTTCCCCATCTGTAACATAACTCTCAGATACTGTTCCCACAGCTGGAATCTGTACAATGTTCTGACTGAGGTACTGGAAAAGCCTATGAGCTCATTATCATTTGAACATGAGTAACGTAAAATTTAGACAGAATTTTATTTGAAAGGATTATTTATAAAATTTGTAGTTAACTGATTTATATTGTGGTTATTTCAAACAATAAAAATCAGGTTGTTGTGTTGTCAGCTAGAGATATTTACAATAACACATGGTCTTGATTATCTCACATGATGGATTGAATATTAAAGCAAAATAATTTATCTTAGGGAACTTTGTGACAGTTTCTGTTTCACTTTGCCTAATAATGACTTCAAACCGTTGTGCATATACAGAGAACTCTTGACTAAAGAGACTTATTTTGACTATTGTGCTATGTTACTTTTTGTAACTTTTTAAGATCTAGAGGAACATACATTTAGTCTCCGCTGACCAACTAAATGTTATGGAGTCAGCTTCTGTGTTATGTGCTGAGCGTTGAAGGAACAGTGGAGACAAGGCTGCTGCCCTCGCAGAATCTTGGGGAGAAAACCTGATGGAGTGTGTCAAAGAACATGCTGGGAGCATCCCAGGATGCCAAAAGCACATACAGATAGAACACCTGCCTCAGAACGGGGGAGGGTCAGACAAGGAGAGGTGTCAGGAAAAACGAGGAAAGTTTAATCTGCAGGAATAGACACACACTTGAGAAATCCATAGGGAATGAAAAGAGAATGGCTGAGCAGCAGCAGATTGTCAAGAAAGAAATCAAGAAGGAGCAGCCAAAGAGGCTGATAGAGAACCGGGAGAAAGAAGGTGACACTGAAGCCAAGGGAAGGAAAGTGTTTCAACATTTCTGGAAAAAATGACATGCTCTATATTAACCTTGCTGTTTTATGAGTCATATAGCCACATTCCAGGTTCTGAGAAGTCCAACACTAAGGGTGTTTCTTTTAGTTTGCTTAACCCAGCATTTGCCAGAATAATCTGGGCTCAGTATGAGTGTGTATGTGTGCACGCGCGTGCCTGTGTGTTCCACTAATATCTCACTGGGGCTAGTGCTTTATACAACATAATTTTTAAAAACACTGGTTTTATCCATCCTATGTTCAGCTGCAGCAACACCTACAAAGGTCAGATTTGATCATGTGTCTTAGTTACTAAAGAAAACAAAACAAACTAATTAATAAAGCCCACCCTGCAGTGGCTCCTCCCTACCTGTACAATGGAGTCCACCTGACTTGGCCTGGGTGCCCTGTGCTGACCTGGCCGTGCTGTCTTTTGCCTGCTCCTTTGCCTGCTCCCTTTCCTCCTGGAGAATGTAGGGATGCTCTGAGCCTTGGCCAGCATGGAACATGTGTCCTTCTCCTAAAGCAGACCATGTTTTCCTGAGTCCACTTTAATCCCTTTTAAGGGTATAGATCAAACAATTTATATTTTCTAGCCTCTCCTTGTCTCCCCTTCCAATCTCCATACAGAGATCTGACCTTTCCTTAAAGCTTTTGGTCAGGTATCGCCCTGTACGCAGTTTTCCTGCCACTTCTGCAATGTACATACTTTACTGGTACATTAATTGTGGGGGAAAGGAAGAGAGATCCAACTGTTACTGTGTCTTTGTAGAAAAAGGAAGACATAAGAAACTCCATTTTGATCTGTACTAAGAAATATTCTTCTGTTTTGAGATGCTGTTAATCTGTAACCTTAGCCCCAACCCTGTGCTCACAGAAACATGTGCTGTATTGACTCAAGGTTTAGGGAATATAGGGCTGTGCAGGATGTGCTTTGTTAAACATGTGTGTGCAGGCAGCATGCTTGGTAAAAGTCATCGGCATTCTCCGTTCTCTATTAACCAGGGACACAATGCACTGCAGAAAGCCACAGGGACCTCTGCTCAAGAAAGCCTGGGTATTTTCCCGGTTTTCCACCCCTGAGACAGCCTGAGAAATGGCCTCGTGGGAAGGGAAAGACCTTACAGTCTCCCAGCCTGACACCCGTAGAGGGTCTGTGCTGAGGAGGATTAGTGCAAGAGAAAGGCCTCTTTGCAGTTGAGATAAGAGGAAAGCATCTGTCTCCTGCTCATCACTGGGAATGGAATGTCTCAGTGTAAAACCCGACCATACATTCTATTTACTGAGATAGGAGAAAACCGCCCTATGGCTGGAGGTGAGATGTGCTGGTGGCAATACTGCTCTTTACTGCACTGAGATGTTTGTATAAAGTTGAACATAAATGTGGCCTACGTGCACATCCAGGCACAGCACCTTTCCTTAAACTTATTTATGACACAGATTCTTTCCCACATGTTTTCCTGCTGACCCTCTCCCCACCATTACCCTATAGTACTGCCACATCCCCTTTGCCAAGATAGTAGAAACAGTGATCAATAAATACTGAGGGAACTCAGAGACCAGTACTGGTGCAGGCCCTCACTTGCTGAGCGCCGGTCCCCTGGGCCCACTTTTCTTCCTCTATACTTTGTGTCTTATTTCTTTTCTCAGTCTCTCATCTCCACCTTGTGGGAAATACCCACAGGTGTGGAGGGGCAGGCCCCCTTCATTAATTATGCCATACCAGCTCAGGTTTTTCATTTATATATAATTTTATATCATCTTCTTTTTTTCTTAGAGCTTAGTTCATTTATTTATTCAGCCTTTCCACAATATAATTGCATGTCATATAATTTTATATTTATTTTCATTGGTATTTACATACCTTTCTGGTAAAAATGGAGACTTTCTAAGTAGATCTTCATTAATGTTGAAAGAACAAAGTTTTAAGTCTTGGTCTCAGCCAAAAGGAGTTCCCCACATATCCAGGAGAATGAAACACTTGTATTCTTGCGTTAGATATTCTTACAGAGAAAGAGAACCATGTGAAATGGAAAATTGCTAACTTTGCCTCAGGGAGACCAGGTTGATTCACTGAGAAAGTTTGAATTGGTTTAGAAAGCATGGTTCTGAGTTTTCTAGGAGAAGGAGATAAGTTAGGGTAGGGCATAAGAAGTAATGCCCACATCAAAAAGTTAGAAAAATCTTAAATTAATAACCTAACATCACAACGGAAAGAATTAGAGAAACAAGAAGAAATCAACCACAAAGCTTGCAGAAGACAAGAAATAAATAAAATCAGAGGTGAACTGAAAAACATTGAGACATGAAAAACTGTTCAAAAGATCACTTAATCAAGGTTTTTTGAAAAAATTAAGATAGGCACTAGCTAGACTAACGAAGAAAACAGAATTCAAATAAACACAATCAGAAATGATGACGGGAATGTTACCACTGACAACATAGAAATAAAAATAACAATCAGCAACTGCTATGAACACCTTTTTGTGTGTGTAGATACACAAACTATAAATGCTAGAAGAGATGGATAAATTCCTGGACACATACATCCTCTCAAGACTGAACCAGGAAGAAATTCTGTTTTTGAACAGACCAATTATGAGCTCCAAAAATTGAATCAGTAGTAAATAGCCTACCAACTGCCCAAAAAAGCCCAGGACCTGATAGATTAACAGTCAAATTTTAACAGATGTACAAAGAGGAGCCAGTACCACTCCTACTAAAACGATTTCAAGAAATAGAGGAGAAGGGACTCCTCCCCAACTTGTTCGATGAGGCCAGCATCATCCTGATACCAAAGCCTGGCAGTGACACAACAGAAAAAGAAAGCTTCAGGCCAGTATCCTTGACGAACATCCATTCAATAATCTACAACAAAATCCTTGCAAACCGAATCCAGCAGCACATCGAAAGGGTAATTCACTACAGTGAAGCAGGCTTTTTCCCTGGAATGTAAGGTTGGTCCCTCGTGGGCAAATCAATAAAATGTGATTCATAACATAAATAAAACTAAGAAAAGAACCATGTGATTGTCTCACTAGGTGCAGAAAAGGCTTTCAGTAAAATTCAATAATGCTTCATGTTAAAAACTCTCAATAAAGGAGGTGTTGAAGGAACATACCTCAAAATAATAAAAGCCACCTATGACAAACTCACAGCCAACATTATACTGAGTGAGCAAAACCTGGAAGCATTCTCCTTGAAACTCTCTCACCACTCCTATAGAACACAGTATTAGAAGTCCTTGCTCGAGAAATCAGACAAGAGAAAGAAATAAAGGGTATTTAAATAGAAAGAGAAGTCCAATTACCTCTGTTTGCAGACAACATAATTCTCTATCTAAACCCTATAGCTGTTACCCAAGAAGCTCCTTAAGCTGATAAACAACTTCCCCAAAGTTTCAGGATAAAAAAATCAATATACAAAATTTGCTAGCATTCCTATACACCAGGAAAAGCCAAACTGAGAGCCAAATTGGAAAGGCAATTTTATTCACAATTTCCATAAAAAGAATAAAATACCTAGGAATACAGCTAATCAGGGAACTGAAAGATCTCTACATTGAAAATTACAAAACATTGCTCAAAGAAGTCAGAGAAGACATAAACAAATGAAAAATTATTCCATGTTAATGGAGACAAATAACTAATATCATTTAAATGGCCATACTGCACAAAGCTATTCCTATTAAACTACCAATGACATGCTTCATGGAACTTGAAAAAGCTATTTAATAATTCATATAGAATTAGTGTATTCTTAGTGTATTCTATGACCACTTGCTGATATCACTTAAGTAATGCTCAACCTACCAAATTAATTTCAACTCTGTAATATCAAATATCTTTCTGAGTATTCTCCTCATTCTCATCGTACCTTTTTGCCTCGTACAAATTTCAATTTGCCCCAAATTCTCCTCTTCCAGGAAGCGTCCCTGATTAACCTCAGATTTCTCTAGGATTTTGCACCCCTCAAACCATAAGGACCCTGAGCGTTGCAACCAGAACTGTTTATAGCCACGGAACCCCGAGACTGGAAGAAAGTTTAGAGCAAAC
>NW_012116544.1:551550-553033 GCF_000951035.1 Colobus angolensis palliatus | reverse complement strand
CAGCCACAGGCAGCCACAGGCAGCCTCCCGGGCCAGGAGGCCCCGAAGCGCGGAGCCTAACGGGGCTACGGTAACGAGCAAGGGGACTGCGAAGGCCCTGCCCAATCTGCGCGGCCTGGAATCCCAGGAACGATGGTTCCTTCCCCAGTCACGGGGACAGAGGGAGGAACCTCGAAGTCCAGGGACCAGAAGCGCTTGGGCCGCTCCTGAGCGGAGCTGGAAACCGTGGCCAAGAGTGTTTTAAATCGAGTTTCCATGTGGCTAGCTATGACCTGCTGGTTACTCTTTTTTTTTTTTCTCCATTTGTTGAGCTATAATTGACAAATTGAAAAGTGTATATTTTTAGGGTGTACAACAGAGTGTTTTGAGATGTGTATACGTCTTTAAATTATCTCAGTTAAGCTAGTTAACATATCTATCCCCTCACATAGTTAATACGTTTCTGTGCCTGTGGTGAGAGCACCTGAGATCTACTTTTGTAACAAATTTCAAGTACACAGTATTATTAACTATAGTCACCAATCTGTACATTAGGTCCCCAGCAGTTACTCACCTTATAACTGAAGGTGTGCCCCCTTCCATGGTTATCTCCCCACTTTCCCCACTTCCTAGCCCATGGGAACCACCATTCTACTCTGTTTCCATGGCTTTTTCTTTTTTTTAGTTTTTTAGATTTTACATACAAACGAGATCATGCAGTAGTCTTTCTGAATTCAGCTTATTTCACTTAGCATAATGTCTTCAAGATTTATCAGTATCGTAAATGAATTTCATTTTTTATTAAAGCTGAAATTATATATCTCTCAGTTAATCTATTTATCTGTATCAGAGGAGTGCAGATACCCTTGACTATACTGATTGTATGCCCTTTGGCTATATATTTCGAATTGGGATTAATGGTAGTTCTAGTTTAAAAATTGTAAGGAACCTCCATACTGTTTTTCATAATAGCTGCACCATTTGACATCCTCAGCAACAGTGTACAAGTATTCTCTATTCTCTGCACCCTAACGCTTTTTATCTTTTGACTTTTTGATAATAGGTATCCAAACACCACGATAAGGTGATACTTCATTGTGATTTTGATTTTAATTACTCTGATAATTAGTGATGTTGAGCATTTTTTATATACCTGCTGGCCATTTGTATATCTTTGGAAAATTGCTATTTATGTATTTTGCCCAATTATTAATCAGGAAACTGCTTTTAATTCTACTGTGGATTCTTTTGTATTGATTAGTATGATATATATTTTGGATAGTAACATATTGTCCTACATATGGCTTACAAATATTTTCTCCCATATAGTGCCTTTATATTTTGTTGTTTCCTTTATTGTGTGGAAACTTTTTACCTTGACATAGTTCCACTTGTTCATTTTTGCTTTTGCTGACTGTGTTCTCAGTGTCAAATCCAAAGCATCATTGCCATGACCAGTGTCAAGGAGGTTTTTCCCCATGTTTTTTTTTTTTTTAGAGGATTC
>NW_012116544.1:549024-550109 GCF_000951035.1 Colobus angolensis palliatus | reverse complement strand
CCCAAGGTCAGTGTGGAGAAAGGGACATTTCCCGGTTCCTTCGCCTCTGCCCAGCGTTCTGCGGGCATGGCGCCCCCAGGGGCAGGGCAGGGGAGGAGGTGGCTCCCGGCGGCTCGGAGAACTAAGGGACGCACACGCGCTTCGCAGGGCCGGGGTGACAGGTGTAACCTGAAACGGCTGCGGATCTCCCTGGCTCCGTGGGTGGGCGCAGGGGCGCCGGCAGGGCCTGCAGGGGGCCCTGGAGGAATCTGCAAGCACCCGCTCGTGCACCGGGCCTTCTGGGAGACCAGTGTGGACACGCCCTGGACACGCCCTTCCCAGCTGGGACGTGTGTGAGGCTGGAATTTAAGCTCCGGCAAACAGAGAAGCGGCCAGAGGCACAATTGGAAGAAACCCAAGTGCAAAGTCCAGCCCGAGGGTAGGAAGCAGAAATGCTTGACCTGCGTCAAACTGCGCTGTGAGGATAAGGTTCTGGGCAGAATGGTTCACTGCCCTGCAGAGACGCAGACTCGGCGGGAGCCTGACAAGCACCAGGAAGCCCGGTGCAGCCGGTCGGAGCGGGCGCTGAGGACCCCACGGCTGCTGATTCCGGCGCAGTTCGCCTCCTCCAAGGCCCGGCCCCCAGCAGAGCCCAGCACGGAATCGCATGGCGCCCCCTGGAGCACTGGCGGGGTAACCAGCGGAAGACCGCACCTCCCAGGGGGAGGACCCCAGTAGTATCCCCAGATAATAAAACTGTTCACTCCCCCCAAAAAATATAATTTTGTCTGGTCTTTGAAAATGTGTATTCTCTGTCTACTGGTCAAAATGCTGCCCACTTATCTATATGCCTAATTAGTCCAAACTTTTTAATGAAGTTACTTAACGTTCTTTTTTATTGTGAGACAAAACAGTAAAGTTGTTAATGGTTTTAATATCATCTAATATAATTGAAAATATGTCAATTTGTCTCTGCCAATGAATCTTTGTGTTATTTATTTTACTCTGTTAGATATTCTGTCCATAAATGTCTAAGTGGCTTAGAATCTAGCCTAACATATTGTATGTGCTAAGTACTAACTACTCTAATTCATCAAATTATCTTT
>NW_012116544.1:541170-546862 GCF_000951035.1 Colobus angolensis palliatus | reverse complement strand
CCAAAGTGCTGGGATTACAGGCTTGAGCCACCGCGCCCGGCCTCTTCTAGTATTGTTATAGTTTCAGGTCTTACATTTTAGTCTTTTAATCCATATCGAGTTGATTTTTGTATATAGTGGGACATAGGGATCTCATTCCATCCTTCCGCATACGGCAATATAATTTTTCCAGCACACTTTGTTGAACAGGATGTCATTTCTCCAGTGTATGTTTTTGTTGACTTTGTAAAAGATCAGTTGTTTGTAGGTATGTGGCTTTATTTCTAGGTTCTCTATTCTGTACCATTGATCTATGTGTCATTTTATATCAGTACCATGCTGTTTTGGTTAATAAAACCTTCTAGTATAATTTTAAGTCAGATAATGTAATATCTCCAGCTTTATTCTCTTTGCTTAGATTTGCTTTGGCTATTCAGGCTCTTTTTGTGGTTCCATGTGAATTTTAGAATTTTTTCTCTAATTTTATAAAAAATAACATTGGCATTTTGGTAGGAATTGCATTTAATATGTAGATTGCTTTGGGCAGTGGAGTCATTTTAATGATCACAATTCTTCCAATCCATGAGCATAGGATGTTTTTCTCATTTGTGTCAGGTACAATTTCTTTCATCAGTATTTTGTAGTTTTCCTTGTAGGGATCTTTCATCTCTTTGACTAATTGTATTTCTAAACATTTTACCTTTTTTGTAGCTATTGTAAAAGGAAGTGACTTTTTAATTCAGTTCTCAGCTTGATCATCATTAGTGTATAAAAATGCTACTAATTTTTTTACGTTGATTTTTGCATCCTGAAACATTATTAATTTATCATATTAAGAGTTTTTTGGTGGTCTTTAGATTTTTCTGGGTGTAATATTATGTAATCATCAAAGAGGGACAATTTGACTTTCTCATTACAATCACATAGATGCTCCCACCAAGACCAATAGACACAGTCTCTGGGGAGGGCACAGGTGATGGTATTTCTTTAAGCTGGCTGTGTGATTATGGCTGGAAGCCTGGGCTGACAGCCACTTAGCTAAGCGTTGCCTCTCAAGTTTCTAAGTTAGTTTCTTTCTTTCTGTCTGTCTGTCTTTCTTTCCTTTTTCTTTCTTTCTTTTGACAGAGTTTTCACTCATTGTCCAGGCAGGAGTGCAGTGGCGCCATCTTGGCTCACTGCAACCTCCGCCTCCTAGGTGAGTGATTCTCCAGTCTCAGCCACCCAAGTAGCTAGGATTACAGGCACCAGCCACCACACCTGGCTAATTTTTGTATGTTTTAGTAGAGACATGGTTTGGCTATGTTGCCCAGGCTGGTCTTGAACTCCTGACCTCAGGTGATCTGCCCACTTCAGCCTCCCAAAGTGTTGGGATTACAGGCCTGAGCCACCGTGCTCCGCTGCCTCTCAAGTTTCAATGTGCCTATGAATTATTTCTGATTCCAGCCCTCTCTCTTAGTGATGTGATTCTGCCCAGCTGCCTCTCAACTTTCAATGTGCATATGAATTATTTCCCATTCCAGGCCTCTCTTTTAGTAACGTGATTCTTCAGGTTTGGAAAGGGTCCATGAATTGGCTTCTTTAAAAAGTCTCCTCTTAATGCTGATGTTTCTTCCACTACATCCAACATAGTAGCACTCAGCTAGAGAAAGTAGGCACAGCACAGAGCTCCTGACACCAAACACTCTTACCACAACACAAATACTTTTGGCCCAAAGTGGAAACCACCAGTCACCATTTCCAATCATGTCATTTTCTGCTGACTCTTTACAGTTTAGAAAGCCTAGAGAAGGCATCAATGTTTGAGTTAGTCTGCATTTGGAAAACACCTACATATGAGTTAATACAACGTTTATTGAGTACATACCATGTGTTCAGAAGTCTGTCACAGAGCACTGTTCGGGAAACATGATGATGTGAGTTCAGAAGTCTGTCACAGAGCACTGTTCGGGAAACATTGCATGATGTGAGTTAATCCTCAGCACCCTGGGAGTTGGGTGCTAAGTTTTCTGTAGTTTTCAGGATTTAAATGAAGGGCCTAGCATTTCTATTTTTTTCTTCCATTTTAAAAATTATTTACCTGAAAAATATAATGTGCAGAATAAAAACTATATCAACAGATGAGAGGGATAGAGAAAAAAGGGAGAGCTGTTCAGAGAGATGTTTTATATTTGTATTTCCTTTCTTGTGCCTTGTGGAGCAGCCACTGGATTTGCAGGAATGGAAAACAAGTTGCTAGGTGGGATGTCTCTAGAAGCATTGGCTTCAATGAAAAAAAATTATAGCCCCCAAATATAGAATTATTTGCTTCCATTTATCTGCTTTTCCATTTTAGGAAATTGTGGGCACCAGCTCAGGAGGCAGTAGGAGCCTCCACCCAAATTTCCAACCTCCTTTAATCAGTTCTGTGAGAGAAGATTCTAGGGTGAGGCCAGACCTGGATGAGCCATAGAAGAGGGTGGATCTGGGCAGGGCTGGACCAGAAAGTGGACCCCATGTTTCTGATGTCCATGCTGGTGGACTATGTCCAGTTCTGTCTTTCCTAAGCCTGCCCAACAGAAGCTCGACTCTTAGAGCTTGTATAATTTTATCTGTTTAGCCACTTCCCTGTTAATTTTTATAACACATGATAACAAGAAACTTAAGCAAAACTCTCAGGGTGTTTTAGGACAATTATTTGAGAAGCTAAAAACTTATTTTTACCAAGATAAAAGAAATAGAAATAATCACAACAATAACAGTAATTCTTCTGTCCACAAATAGCCCTTCAGGTGGTGATATCGGAACTCAGAGGAACAGCATAAGGGAAGTGGAGCAAATGCAGCTAAGGCCCCCTGTGCAGCTCCCTTCTCTCTTCCCACCCAGGATGCTGAATTCAGCCATTAATCCGTTTGCTCTAGATAAAAAGTTTCCGGACAGTAGAATTCTTTATCTGTTTTTCTGATGGTCATGGTCATGTGATGTAACTAGACGTCCCCTCCAAATCTCATGTTGAATTTTAATCCTCAATGTGGCAGATGGGGCCTCGCGGGGAGGTGGTTGAATCATGGGGTGAGTCCCTCGTGGCTCTGTGCTGTCCTTGTGATAGTACTCACGAGGTCTGGTTGCTTAGAAGTGTGGCTCATCCCTCCCCCATCTTCTTGTTTCTGTTTTACCATGTGAGACGCGTGCTCCTCTTTCACCGTGATTGTGAGCTCCCCAGACCTTTCCGGAAGCAGACACAGGTGCTGTGCTTCCTGTACAGCTTGCAGAACCATGAGCCAATCAGACTCTTTTCTTATAAATTACCCAGTCTCAGGTTTTCTAAATAGCAATGCAAGAATAGCTTAATACAGCATATGAAAAGAAAGCAATTCATACATTTATCAGTTTGAGTCTCCAGATGTCTGCCAAGCTTCAACTCAAAGAGCGGGAAGTGAGCAACCCCCATCTACTGCTCCTGCTCATGGGAGAATTTTCAGTTTATCTTAAAACATTTCAGATCAAAAGCCCCGTGTTTTATGTAAAAGAAGGAAGGTGTCTAAAAGAATGGGTCTGTATTTATTTTTATTTCTGAGACAGGGTCTCTTTCCCTGTCATTCTGGCTGGGGTGCAGTGGCTCACTGCAGCTTTGACATTTTGGGCTCCAGCTATTCTCCCACCTCAGCCTCCCAAGTAGCTGGGACCACAGGGGCACCCTACCACAACCGGCTAATATTTGTATTTTTGGCAGAGATGAGGTTTTGTTTTGTTGAGCAGGTTGATCTTGAACTCCTGAGCTCAAGTGATCCTCCAGTCTCTGCCTTTCAAAGTGCTGGAATTACAGGTGTGAGCCACCACACTGGGCAGATGGGTCTTAACTGATTTTAATCAGGGTACCTAAGCATGGAAGACATGCCCTCAATGTTTTTCCTAATACCATATTTGACAGTTATATAACTATGATTTTTTTATTCCTGTAATTCATAAGGATATGATAGTAAAAGACCTTGAAAGCCTTTGGGAAAAAAAGTGCTATATTGTGCTTGAAACCACCTTTTACTCTGAAAGCAAGTGTCATCCAGATACATCTGTTGAGAAGATATTTTCTTCTGCTGCATTTTAGCCAAACAGCTGAGTGTGTCTTGAAGTTGTTTTTTGATTTTTAACAGGGCAAGTGTGTTTTCTAAGACCCCAAACTCAGGAGTGGCCACGGGGCAAATCACCATTGCTCACATGGAATGCCTGCGCAGCAAATGCATTTCTCACCCTGAACCAGGACTTGTTCTCCCTGGGTGCACATGGGAATCAACAGGAGGCTTTTAAAGTTACCTAAACTCAAAAGGCAATGGATAAATGAATGCAGAATCCCTGCAGTGGGACCTGGGCCACAGTGCTGTTTAAAGCTCTCTGGGTGACTATCGGGAACAACCAAGCCCCCAAACTGCTGCTTTAAATCAGCCTCCTCCGGTGAGCTAGTGGCAAATGGTTTCCTGAAATGAATGGGAAGATTTGCTGCTGGGTTGTGGTCTTCTGATCTTACCTGCATTACCTAATTTTCTTGGCAGAACTGGCTCTGCTACACATTTTATTCCTGATTCAGTCCAGTTCTACTCATACCAAATGCATAGTATGCGCTAGGTGACCTTGCATTGCTGAACCCAGGGGAGAGGACTTTGCTGAATAATAATTGCATCCTAAAAAAACTCAAAATACTGGACTCAAATGATTCTCCTGCCTTGGCTTCCCAAAGAGCTGTGACTATAGGCATGAGCCACCATGCTTGGCCTATACCCTAAAAAATTAAAACTATCCTACTTACTAAATTGATGTAAACATGGGAAGACCTAGAAGGTTACCAAAGTGTTAGGACATAAGTAAATACCTTGGAATATTAACATCCACCTGATGATGCCCTCAGTAAACACGTCCTACTTTAAAACAATACAAAACAGTGCTATTATTCTGAAATATGAAGTTAAAATTTTGTACAAATAGGTAATATTTAAATTTTTATATATGTATAACATTCATGCAGAAAGACATATACAAAGAAATCATGTAAAGTTCAATCAGTTATTACAAAGTGAACACACGTGTGTAACCTAGAAATAGAACCAGCTTCACTGATGCCCTGGCAACCACTTTCTCTCTTTTCGTTCCCCCAAAGTCACTAAGATCTTAAGGGCTAACATTGTAGATCAACTTTGTTTTCTTACACATGTTTTATCACAGAAAATTTAAAACATATGCCAAGTAAAAGAAACAGTACAATACGCCTGTTACCCAGGCTCATCAGTACCTAATAACATGCCAATTTTGTGTTATCTATACTTCAACTCATTTCTCACACAGAGAAATTGAAGGTAAAATCTTGGCTGAGCACAATGGCTTATGCCTGTGTAATCCCATTACTTTGGAATGGCGAGGCAGGAGGATCATTTGAGGTCAGGAGTTTGAGAGCAGCCTGGGCAGCAGAGTGAGATCACAAGTTTATTAAAATTTTTTTTTTTAATTAATCAGGTGGGGTGATGCACACCTGTAGTTCCAGCTACTTGGGATGTTTAGCAGGATCCCTTGATTCTGGGAGTTTGAGGCTATAGTGAGTTGTGATCGTGCCACTGCACATCAGCCTGGGTGACAGAGTGACTCTGTCTCAAAATAAATAAATAAATAAATAAATAAATAAATAAAGCTTCGATCTTAACTAGCTTTTTACACATAAACACATCCATATAAATAATCCCTCTTTTAACAG
>NW_012116544.1:537090-539885 GCF_000951035.1 Colobus angolensis palliatus | reverse complement strand
CTTATCAAGTACTTACTTATCAAGTAAGTAGCAGATCCCTCTTCACACCTTTACAGAGTTATCCAAAAAGCAGTAATTTACACAAGAGCAGACAATTTTCCTAGCTTTCTATTGAGTTTATATGTTAATGTTGTTATAGAATTTAACTCAGTTTTCTTATAAAATTACCTGACCAAATTTTATATGATATTATGATATCATAATATATCAAAATTTATTTAGATGTCAAATAAATTTTATATATCATAATATTATACAATATAACGACATTATAAGTTCCATTTACATTCAGATAATTTCACTAGGCAGTGTCTGTCAACCACTAATATCTTTTCTGGTTCCACTACTTGCACAGATAGCACAGTTGGGAAAACGCAGACTCGCCCAACACAGTCTCTTCCCTGCTTCTTTCTCCTCCTCAGAGAGTCAGCTCATCAGTCAATCAAGTCATCTGGGACTGGAGGCTGAGTACTCCCTAACACAGAAGGTCTCATTCCTGCATGCTTTCCTCAGCAGACGGGGAGACAAGAAGGAAAACTTCTTGTTGGCTGAACAGGTTTCTCTTTCCTGCCACTTCTTAGAGCCTCAACAAGAAGTTTCTTGCTGTAGTTCTACTGGGGGCCTAGACACAGTTAAGGAGAGACTTTTTCAGGATCCTGTCATAGTGACAAGAAAACAAAGAACCGGGAGCATGTCCCAGCAAGTGTTTCAGCCAGGAAACACTTGCTGGGACATGAACTAACCCTTCTGTAGTCTGAGGGTTCTGACCAGCAGAGACAGACTCTGCTGCAGTAGGAAGGGATGAGGCTGCTTTTCTGAACTTGGAGCTCCACCACACCTTGTCCTGTCTCACTGAGGCAATTTTGAGAGGCTGCCCTGGAATATGTCCTGATGGTGGATGTTGAGAAACAATGTGGGCTTTGATGGGATTTGGGTGGTGTCTGCTGTGTGAAGACAGGAGCTGAATGTTCAGAATCTAGGCTGTTTTTCTTGTGATCAGTTGGGTTACCTGTTTGGAATCAAGTCCATTTTTACTAGGGAGGCTGAATACATTCCACAGAACAGAGTGGTGCTCCCAGGATGACTGAGGCAGGATGAGAAAGGGGAAATGTTTTTCCACCTAGACTTTTTGCTACCTCAGGAATCAAGGGCTGATTAGGTTAGCACTGGCTCTAATCTAATCAATTCAATTTTATTGCATTTGATCTAATTATCTTCCCCATTTTTAAGGTAGGATGGGCCATTTCATTTGGTATTTATTTTTTCTTTGCATTTTTATTTCATCATATATGTGTGGATCTAATACAATCAACCATAATTTGACATTTGTTGTTTCCAAGAATTTAAGAAATTATATCTATGTATACAATGTTAACACTAAGTATAATAAATTCTCTTTCTGTGCAAAATATAACTGAGACAGAAATCGGAAGAAATGATTCCCCGATCTTCTTCTGATCCCTGTGCTCCCGGTTCTTTGTTTTCTTGTCACTATGACAGGATCCTGAAAAAGTCTCTCCTTAACTGTGTCTAGGCCCCCAGTAGAACTACAGCAAGAAACTTCTTGTTGAGGCTCTAAGAAGCGGCAGGAAGGAGAAACCTGTTCAGCCAATAAGAGTCAGCCACGCCCAGCCGAGGGACATATAAAGGCAGGTCCAGCGGAATAACCCGCAGTCCGCCTTTGGACGTGAAAGAGCGGCCTCCTTTCACTTGAGCGTCAACATGGGAAAGGGAAATGAAGACCCCGATCTCCACTGCTCCTCCATCCAGCGCCCCACTGACCAGCCCCCTTCCCCACAGATCTTTACAGAAAGGGGCCCAGATGAGAAGAAACCATTCAAAGGAAAAGGCAAGACGGCCTCCTCCCATTCCAGTGAGAAGCACATACGAAGGCAAGGTAAGGCCTTGGGCTGCTCCCATGGAGGCTGGAAGGAGAGTTGGAATCAGGGATACTGAGCCATGTGTCTTTAGTAGGGTTTTATTTTGAGATTTGGGGATGGAAAATGGCTTGGTGCCCTCAGGGGACTTTGAGAAATGTGTTCACTCGTGATGCTGGCAGAACTTCGCATGAAAGACTGATCCGCAAAAACGCATCAGAGATAGACTAGGGGACTCTGCCTAGGGAGAGGTGAGTCATCTAAACTTCCTTTTGCAGCAGGATCGGAGCCCAATCCAAACAAGGAAGAGAATTCTGAGGAAACCAAGCTCAAGGCCGGGAATGGCACTGCTGGATCTGGTAAGATTTGACTCTTTCCAGGCAAGAAGGGACAGGGCAGCAACACGGGCTCCCCTGGCCAGAAAACCGGGAGCTCCTTGGCAGCCAGGGCCGTGCAGATCCTGGACACTGGAGAACAGAAGAGAGCTGGGGTTTGGTGGCAACCTGAGCTCCTGTGTGTCCAGGATGGACTAGGAATTTCAGGGTGTTCAGTTGGAGGCACTTTCTCAAACTCTCATTGTATTCACAGAACCAGAGTCCAGCTCATACCGGGAAACCTGCAGGAAAAGAAAAATCAGTTCCAAGGACAGCTGCCAAGACAGAGCAGGTAGAATCTTGGTGTTTTTTGTTGTTGGTGGTAGTGGTGGGTTTTTTTGTTTTTGGTTTGCCCCAAAAGGTAAATAATCAGGAAACTTTTATACGAGGCTTGAGCGGAAAGGGAGTTACTTACTGACAAGTAAATTTTTGAGATCTTAGCACTCTGAGAATATTTGGGGACTCACAAGGGGTTCAACCTCACTTCATTCCAGTGCTGAGATGGTCAGGAAGGAGTGGGAGAGACAAGTGGGGTTCACCTGGG
>NW_012116544.1:524912-529000 GCF_000951035.1 Colobus angolensis palliatus | reverse complement strand
GAGCCGCCTTACCAAGAAATTGCTTCTCTTTTAATTCAGAAAAGGTTGTAGGCTGTCACTCTTCCAGCCTGAACCCATGGAGTACTAATATCCACAAACCATTAATAGCACTCCCTGTGGGAAAATGTCTATACATTTTTACAGTTTGATATAAGTATAGTAAAATTAATATGCAAGCTATTTACTTTTAATATTTCTACATAAAATTTAAGTCAAGATCTATTAAATGGTAAATGATTGTACTTATTTATTCACCTGCCTCATGTTTTATTTCATTTTAAATATCCTAAATTTAAATTTTATTGTATTTTATACATTTCAATTGATTGTACTGTATTGCAGGATATGGAGATTTCATCACATACTACAGCACAGTGTATTTTGTTATATTTGACGTACATTCTACTGGTGTTTTGTACTGAGATCATACAATCTTTCATTATCTAAGAGTATTAATTACTTGCTTGGTTGCTTTATAATTTTCATTTTATGTAATAATGAAATAAACATTAATGTTTGGAATTTCAAATTTCTTTCATATATGATTTGTATCTAATAAAGATGTGAAAAAGAGAATGTCTTATCTTCACTTCCGCGTCACCCTAACCCTGACCTCCCCGCAGCCCACAGCTCTTGTCATAGTCCAGGGACCGTGTTCCGTTACTACAGGAAATGGGGCCAGTTCAATGGGAATACACAGATAGCAATTGGAGACATAGAGATTTTATTCTCGACCACTGCGATAAAAAAGAACCACAGTCACGTGAGTCACACAATTTTCGGGTTGACACTGCTTAGGAGTTATGCTTACACTATGCTGTAGAATAACTCTGACATAAATTTATATATATTAAATAAATGCACATACATAAATAACGTGTCTAAATAACAATGTACATATCTTAATGAAAATGAACTTTATTGCTAAAAAAGTTAACACACAGATACACACAATGGGATCATAAAATGTTGAAAAATAGAGATGGGGAGAGGAACACAGACGTAGAGAAAAGGAGGAATGGAGCTAGAAAAGGACAAATGAACAGAGGGACATTAGAAAGGAGAAAGTGGGGAGAGGGGGAGGAAGGGAGGTAGGGAGTGGGGAGGGAGGAAGGGAAGAACAGAGGGAGAAAGGGAGGCAGAGACACAGAGAGGAAGGCAGAGAGAAAAGCGGTCTTCTGCCTCCAGGACCAGCAGGACCTTGCACTCCGGGAAAATGTTGGGTGCCCAGTGCGGGCTAAGGGCTCGGCCCACAGCTGCGTCGGCCTGCGGGGCGCTCACCGGCCCTCCGGATCCCCAGTCTGGGTCACTTCATCCCGGAGCAATTCAGACGAATTTCGTCTCCCAAGGAATGAGCCAATTGCCCAGAGAGCAATGAGCCGAGACTCCGGTGATTGTCCGTTTTTCATCCACACGGTTCACAGATGACATAGCCCCACGTTGAGCCTGCAACAGAGCGCGAGGCGGATAGTCCTGTCCACACAGGAGTCACACTCAGGCTGATGAAGCGTGGTTTCGGGTTCCACGTTCCTTTGCCCTCTGCAAGGGGGCCTGTTGCTCAGGTGTCTCTGGCCCCCCGAAAGAGAGATTATGTTGACTGTTTGTTTCCCGAGCTCTGTGGGGACCCAGAAACCTCCAGGGAAGCGTGGAAAAGCAGCACCGTGTCTTCGTTCTCCTTTCCAGTTTCCAAACAGGTCACAGTGGAGACTCCCCTTGTCGCAGGAGACAGGAATCCGTTGTCAGGCCGTGATGCTCCGCACGTTTCTTTTCTCTGCGGTTTCGCTCTCGTTTTCTACATGAAAATGAACGAGATCCACACACCTGCGTGCGTGAGACTATCACGGCAACGGCGACACCCACAGGCATTGCCGCCTTCACGGAGAGGGCCTGAGAAACTCAAGACTGTCATGGAGGTTCAGTTCCACGCTCCACCCTTCAGGGTGGTTTCTTCCTGAAAACGTGTGCGAGTCAAGACAGCGGCTTCTAGTTTTCATAGAATCCCTGGAGAACGCAGAGAGCGAGCCAGCCCCGAAGCCCCTCTGTCCCCTCCAATCTGGCCCTACGCCCACCCACCCCACAAGGCCCTGGTCCTTGTGGTTTTCTGCTTCTGAGACTTTTCGGCTACCCCGGGACCTGGGGCCCGGGAGCTCATGCATATTCATGAAGGGGTGAAGCTGTTGGGTCTTTCCAAGGTTCTCTGGCTGGGCCGGCCTCCTGGCTGTACCTCCCTGCAGCGCAGAGGCCGACTGAGGCTCACCGGAGCTGGCCGGCCTCTCTCTGCCCGTGTCTGTCCGTGAAATTCCGGCCAGGTGCTCCCGCGATGCTCTCCCCACACCCTCCGACAGCCCTTTCCCCGCCGAAGCCCGAGGACGAGGACGGTGGAGACTCATTTGTAACCTGAAGGAAAAGATGCCCTGCCAGCGTGCTTTGAGCGGAACCCATACCCGAACTGGGAGAGACTTGCCTTTTGGAGTCCAGGATTCAGATTTCGTGTCAGAATCGAAGGTCCAGGCATCCAGGCCAGGGTGGCAGGGACCCGTGCACGCAGGCCGCCTGTGCAACGCGACCCCGGCGGGCGCCACCCTTCTCCCTCCTTGGTCACCTTCACCCACACCAGGGCATGGGGAACATGGGGCTTTCGTGAGCCAGGCAGCAAGGGTCGCCCCTCTGCTGCAGCCCAGCCAGACTTCTGCCCCAAGCCCAGAAGGAATCTGCCAGGGCACTTGGGGATTTTGGGTTTGCTGCCCTGGCTCCTTCGGAAGTGGCGCTGTCCCACCCTCAGACACCTGGGTGACCTCTGCACCCGAACAGATGGCAGGGGGACCAGGACCCGCAGTACAGGTGCGTGCTCAGTGGGACAGCCTGGGCCCGCTCAGGCTGGGTCACAGGACCAAGGTGTGCTTGCGCCGCACACGTCCCACATGAGTCCGCATTGGGGCTGGGGCCAGGGTCCCCAGGTCGCCAGGACAGCGTGGGAACCCGAAGCCGAGGCACATCTACCTGCGCAGCTCGCACCCCTGAGGCCTCTGCGTAGCAGAAGCAGATGCAAGCCATCCAGGTGCCCTCCTAACTGCTCCAGGAACCGGAGCGTTCATCTGCACTCACATCCACCCTGTTCTACGAGCTCCTGTTGACCCCAGAATTTCAGGAAAAGGCACAACCTTTCCTAGCAACGGAGCCACTGGGGGAGCTGAAGGACTTGGAAGAGCCCGCTTTTCTGGAACCACTCCTCTGCCAGGAAGAATACCTGGCTCTGCTGAAGGAGCTTTAGGACGCGGGGTTGGGACGGGGTGGGGGCAGGGCAGTGGCCCCTCTTTCGCGATGAACCTCTGGCTCGGTTTGGAGAGGCGTTTCTTCCCTTCCAGCTGGCATGTCTAGGATCCCTGAGATCCAGGTCCCGCGAGAGACTCCACACAGAGGAGGGCTGTCATTCTTTCCTGAGCATCCCGGGGATCCCAGAGCCCGCTCAGGTACCCAGAGATGGGCCGTCTACTGCACATGCGCGGGTCCTGCAGGAAGCCGGTTAGGGTTTGGGACCAGCCCAGGCAGAGCTCTCATCCCTTCACCCCGCTCCCACTCCGCATTCCTCAGTGGGGTGGGTGGAGACCTCCACCCCGGGAAACACCCGCCCGGGCAGCGGCCAGGCCTGCTCTGCTTTCCGCGGCTCGGCTCCTCTACCTCTCCCCACCACCGTCACTTGCCTACCCGTGCCCCGCCAGCCTCCTCGGCATCACGTGGAGCGCCCGGCCACCAAATGTAGACCCCGAGAACTCGCGCAAACCGTGGTTCTGCCCTTTCCAGGTGGGAGGAAAGTCAAGCAGAGATGGGGAAAGGAACTGAGACAAAGTGGGAGGGAGGGACAGAGGGAGGAAATGACGGATGGATGGAGGGGCCTTGGAAGGGACGGAGGGATAGAGGGAGGGAGCGGGGGAGGGAGGGAAGGAGGGATGGACAGAGGGACGGATTGACAGAGGGAAGGAGGGACAAAGGGATAAAAGGAGTAAGAAACAGAGAAAGGAAGGCAGAGAGAAAAGCGGTCTTCTGCCTCCAGGACCAGCAGGACCTCGCGCTCCAGCAAAATGTTGGGT
>NW_012116544.1:512427-523817 GCF_000951035.1 Colobus angolensis palliatus | reverse complement strand
GGAGACCGGGATGGAGAGGTAGAAACGGAGAGAGAGAAAGAGAGAGAGACAGAGCCAGAGATGGAGGGGGAGAGAGAGACAGAAGGTGACAGAAGAGTGCGAGGTGGAGGGGGAAGAAGAGAAAGAGGCTGAGGGAGCTGGAGAGGGAGAGCGACAGAGCCTTGGAGAGCGAGGCTGTGCTCAGGTAGACAAGTCCCATTGAGCAGGCCGGGGTAGGGTGGAGGGAGCTCTGGCCGGGCTAGAACAGGGGTCAGAGCCCCCCACGCGGGAAAACCAACGGAGACCTGAGGTGTGTTTTTTCTTGGACTGGTTGGTTGCTTTGGGGTTGGGTTTCATAGGGTCCTTCCTTTGTTGGCTTCTGCCTGTCCTGTTGCTGCGGTGGGTTCCAAGATTTGTAGAGTGCGCCCTTCCATCTGGTTAGAGCCGTGGCACTGAGCGTGTCCACGGCCCGAGGCCTGGGTCTCTTTCGTGTCCCCGGGACTGGAGTTTACACGAAGTCGGTGGCAATGGGAATCCGGGTGCACAAGGATGGATTTCCTCGTGGCTGGCGATGGCAACGTCTTTCCGCAGGGAAAGCAGCCCACGGGTTCTGGAGTGGAGGTCTTGGCTGGCGTCTGTGGGACCCGCTACGCCTGCCCGCCCCTTCCCCCGGCTTGGACGGTTTTGGCGGCGCTGGATGAATGAACTGAATTGCCTGGGCGTCCGGGGAGCGGGAAGACACCCGGGACGGCAGGAAACCCACGCCTGCGCCTTCGGGGTCGGGTGCCTGCCGCAGCGCCCTGGCTGGAGCCCGGCTCCTGGTAGGGCTGCAGCCAGGTGGAGGAGGCGGGATGCTGCCGCCTAGCGGTGCTGCAGCTGCGGACCCCTACAAGGAGGCTTCATCTTGACGTAAATCTTTTTCTTTCTTCAGCTGATCTGTATCCTTAATTTTAGGTTAGTGGTAACTCCAGAAATCTAGAGGCACAAAATATGGTTGCCCACACCGTATAATCGCATTACCACCAGCTTCCCCCCTCCCCCGCCCCCCAGACTAGGTCTTGCGGTGTTGCCCAGGCTGGCCGAAAACCCCTGGGCTTAAGTGATTTGCCTGTCTTGGCCTCTCAAAGTGCTGGGATCAGAGGTGTGAGCCACCATGCCCAGCCAACCACCACCAAGTTCTGATTCAGCAGGACTGGGTCATGGAGCTAAGGACCCAAAAATTTAGAAAAGTTTTTAAATATCTTAACGTTTCTGTGAGGAAACAGTATTGGGTATTAAATTTTTAGACTCTTTTATAATGTTCTGTTTTTTCCACTGAGCACAGTACTAAGTAGTAATTGGAAAATCACAGCAGAAGTCATACTACTTTCTAATATAGAGTTCTTGGCTGTTCTCTAAGCTAAACCTGATCACCTACCTTGAGAAAAAGAAAAAGCCCCAGAGTGTGAGGAGACAGGAGATAGTAGCCAAACATCCAAATAGATGGGAGTGAATAAAGCAGATGACACAGATGAGATGTCCAAAGGTCAAGGAGAAAGCCAGATCTTGAAGTGTGGTTTGGGAAGCTATGCTCCAATGGAAATCGTTTCTGAGAAGCCCTGGTTTCTTTCTCTTGCTCTTATACAGAGACAGACATCTTCTGCCCCAGGCTCTTCGGTTCTCTAGGACCGGGCTTCCCCTTCCGTGATCATTCTTCCAGCTTACAAAGAAAATCAAAGCCCTTTGCATGACTTACAAGGGACTGGAGGACCTGGCTGCTTGCTTTTTTATTGCTTTTGAGGACATGGGGCCGTCTGTGATTTCTAAGGAACTCTATGTTAAACATTTTCTAATTTCCATTTTGAGTCTTGTCTAAAATGTGTGAGAGTAGTGGAGATATTGGGATTTGGTTTAGAAATCCCGGAAACACCACATCCAGATGTCGTGTTTTCTGCTTTACAATTTCATATCCTATGAAGGTTTCAAATGTGATTCTACAGAAATTCATACTCAAAAATTTTATCAGAACACTAAGCATCTGCCCCATATAATAAAACCTAATGTTATTTTACTTCAAAATTTTAAGTTTTTTGGTATGTATGGAGGCTAATACTGTAAACATTCTGTGCCCTAATTCCTAAACTGTAATATGGTTTAATGTATCTACTTTCTACATTTAAAACTTGTACTTTGCCATTGAGGAACTTAGAACATTGCTGAGCATGCATTAAATTCCCATTTGTTTCCTGATTTTCAAATAGTTATCATTTTATAATTTTCTCTTGTTTAGTTTGAAGCTTACTAGGACTGTGGTATTGATATGTATGTGTATATATATATACACACAAAGTATATACATAACATACATCATTGATATATGTATATGTTTTACATACCTGTATATACACACTTATGTGTACATATGTGTACGTACATAACATCAATTTTTTGATCAATAAAAATTGCATAATTATGTATTGTATACATTATAATAATTTGATAGGTGTATATATATTATAAAATGTTTAATACAATTAAGTTGATGAACATTTATGTCACCTCACATGGTTGTTTTTTGTAGTGAGAGCACTTGAGGTCTCCTACTGTTGTAGCAAATTTTAAGCATACAAAACACCGTTATTAACTACATTTTAAAGCTAAACATTAGATCCCCAAAACCTATTTATCTTATAACTGAAAGTTTGTACTCTTTGAACACTTTACCATTTTTTCTACCTCCAGACCTGGTCATTACCATTGTACTCTCTGCTTCTATGAGTTCAGCCTTTTTAGATTCTCCATTTGAGTGAGAACACACAGCGTTTGTCTTTCTGTGCTTGGCTTAGTTTGCTTAGCATAATGTACCCAGGTCCATTCATGTTAAAATAGCAGAATTTCAATCTTTCTTAAGGGTGAATAATATTTGGTTGTCTATTTATACCACATTTTCCTTATCCATTCAGCATCTACAGATACGTCGTTTTAAAAAAAAAAAATCCTTGACAGTTGTGAATAATGCTGCATTGAATACAGGGGTGCAGATTTTTTTTTGAGATATCTGATTTTATTTTGTTTATAGACAGAAGTGGAATTTCTGGATTGTATGATAGTTCTATTTTTTAAAAATAACCTCCATCTAATTTTCATAATGACTCTTCCAGTTTACAACTCATTAAGACTGTACAGAAATATTTTGTCAATCCTTGTTAACACTTGTCATATTTCTTCTTTTTGATATTAGCCATTGTAACTGCTGTAAAGTGCTATCTCCTTATGATTTTGATTTGCAATTTTCTGATGGATGGTAATGTTTAGCATCTTTATAAACATCTGTTGGCCATTTGAATATGTTTGTTAAAATATTTAGTCTTTTGCCTATTTTTTAGTTCGGTATTATTATTATTATTGTTTTGTTTCTGATTTGTATGACGTTCTGCTATATTTTGAATACTAACCTCTTATCATATATGGTTTGCAAATATTTTATCCCATCTTAAAGGTTTTCTTATTTTTTGCTGTGCACAATAGTTTGATACACTACAACTTTATGTTTGCTTTTATTGCTGTACTTTGATATCATATTTAAAAAATCATTGCCAAGGCCAGTATCATGGAGGCTTTTCATGTGCTTTTTAAAATATTTTCTTTTAAGGATTTATGTATCAAATTTAAGTCTTTATTTTAAGTCAATTTTTGTGTGTGGCATAAGAAATATGATCTAATTTTATTATTGTGCTTGTGAGTATAGTTTTCCCAGCACCAAGTATTGAAAAGGCTACACTTTCTGTATTGCATATTCATAGTGCCCTTGTCAAAGATTAACTTTAGATGCGTAGATTTACTTCTGGGCTCTGTGTTCTGTTCCATTGGTTTTTATGTTGTTTCCTATAAACGTACCATTCTATTATGTTTACTGTAGTCTTGAAATGTAGTTTTAAATAATCAAGTGTAATGTCCCTAGATTTTGTTTTATTCCTCATGATTGCTTTGGCCATTCAGTGTTTCTTACAGTTTTATATACATTGCAGACTTTATTTTCTATTACTGTAAAAAGTGGCACAGGAGTTTTGATAGGAAGTTGAATTAATCTACAGATTGCTTTGGATAATATGGCACTTAGACAATATTCTTCTAATTCATAAACATGTAACCTATTTACATTTATTTGTATCTTCTTTAATTTTTTTCATCAATATCTTTTATTTTTTATTGTAAAGATCTTTCACCACAATGGTTAAATTTATTGCTAAGAAATCTATTATTTTGTTGCTATTGTAAATGAGATTTTTTCTTTTTTACTGGCTTGTTCAAGCATATAGAAACAAAACTGATATTTGTATGTTAATTGTATATTCTGCTTCTTTACTGAATGCATTTATTAGTTTAAGTGCACTATTTAAATATACTATTTATGTTTTTTGTATATAAGATTATGTCATCTACAAACAGTGACTTTTTTTCTTCTTTTCAATTTGGATCTTTTCGATATTCTTGCTTAATTGTTTGATGTAGGGCTTAATTATTCTATGCAGAACTTCCAGTTCTATGTTAAAATAGGACCGTTAGAATGGGTGTTATATAGACTTGCATTGGTGTTTGTGCATTTGAAGGAGCAAACACCTCTTTTCATTTTTATAAACTGGTTTCAGCAGGTAAAGATCTTCATCTGTTGGATCTCAAGGCTGATGAGATCTTTACTGGGTTTGCAGTAAAAAGGCTTATAGCTGGGTCACAAGGTGGCTGCTGAATCTGGAGTGGGTTTTACCCTTAGTGGGCTTGTTACCAGGAGCACATGTGGTTGTGAGTCCTGTCATGTTTTTGGGCAGACTGGATTGTCTTCAGGACTTTGTTCTGTAGAGCCCGCACTAGGGCAAGGTTCTACTATATGGTGGGCCTAATAGCAGATGTGTGGGTGAGTGTGGCTCCCACTGAGTACCTAGCAGGGTTTCCCCAGGTTATCTATGAACAGTGACTTTCGAGCTGTTTTCTGTGGGTCACAAGTATGATGTCCCCAGCTTTTTTCTTATTCCTTATGATTGGTTTGGCCATTCAGTCTACTTTGTAGGCTTGCATTTTCTATTACTATGAAAAGTGAGACACGGATTTTGATAGGGATTTGAGTTAACTTACAGATTGCTTTGGATAATATGACACCTTATTAACCAAAGGGCCGGCCTTCTCAAAATGACTCTTCTCGATCTTGGGTTTTAGCAAGGTTTTACAATGCCCTGTATCCTGAAGCTCACTATATTGCCCAGGCTGTTCTTGATCTCCTGGCCTGAAGCAGTCCTCCTGCCTCAGGCTCCTGAATGGAGGAGATACTGTCATGAGCCACTGTGCCTGGCTCTCTCATAAACTTACTTTGGTTGATGAATGGCTGACTAGTTTTTATTCCTGCAGGGGAATATAAAAGTAGGGACCCCCTATTCCACTATCTTGATAATGTCACTGTCTCCATACATTTCTTCCTTATTTTGTTCTCTTGTATGTTTGTGTGTTATTTCAGGTTCAAACATTAAGAACAATAGGCTAGGATTTATACATTGTGTAAAAAGTAAATTAGATAGCTAGTAGGTACCCTATATATATTATAATGTTCAACTATAAGATTAAGTTTAGTGCAGGCAAAAAGGGCTCATTAAAATTTTCATCCACTTTTTTCAATCTCTACCCAAACTATAATATAATTTATGCCCCAATTTTTATTTTGTCAATTACTCTTAATCATATTTCACAAATTTATATTTTTTCTTTATTTAGAAATGTAAGACTGTTGTTTGCGTTTAAAGTCTGTATTACAGCTTTTTTATTTTGTGAAATAATAGCACCAATATATTAATAATAAAAATATTTATAGTGTAAATACTTATTCATCAAAATTTTCCCATTAGAGAATTTTATTAATTATTGTAGTGCATTTCTGTAAAATTGTGCTGCCACACAGCACAGGGCAATGATTCAGAATGCCTGGTCTTCACAGACTCACAGTCACAGTGGAACATTGCAGTTATTTAGAAAAATTCTTTTCTAGTGTTATATCAATGTTCCAAACAAGATCTTATGGGTAACTATTTCTCCCATTCTAGTTTTGCAATTCCATGTTAACCGTATTTTTATTTTAGGGTAGGTTCCCTGACATTGGTTTATCGTATTTTTGGTTTTACCTAAGTATTATTTTGGATGACAATGTGGAACTTTCAATGTACAGTTTATGTCAATGTGCAGTTTAATTACAATATGAACCAGCCATATATTTATTCACAATTCAAGTTTAGCAAACTTAATGAAAACTAAGCAAACTAATCTTACATGATAAAGCCCCGATCAGCTATCTTATACTTAAGCAAATCCACCAAAAACTAGTTTATAACTTTATTGCTGCTTTTGTTCAAACTATGTTTTATATTCTTTATGACCAAGGAAATCTCTGATATTGTCCTACCAGGCTAAAGAAACAAACAAAAGGACGATGATTATACTTCCAAGTAGCAGGTTGTTTAGGGCCCAGATATTCCATATGTGGACCACTGTGCTCATGTTTGTTTGTTTTAATAAGGCTGTGGCCCAAAACCTTACCTTTTTTTCAGAAATTAAAGCTTCTCGGTTCCATACTAAAGACAGGACAGCCCCATGATCTAAATCCAAGGGTGATGGCTCAGAGTAAGGACCATTTCTTGTTGACATGGAGATAGCTGAGTTGGTCTACAACAAATCTATGGGAGAAGCAGGTTGTGATGACTTGGAAGTGTTGGCTGCCTTCATGGTCTCAAAGTTCTCTGCCAGGTTCACCTCAGCTCTGCTGTACTGCTGTTCTGCTGTCAGGTTGGGAATGCTTGGCCAGTAGTGGTTCTCCACATGGTCCTCAACTGCTGGTGCTTCCCTGCTCCACTGCCTGCCAGAAATGCAATCGTAGCAGAGGAGGCTGGTAAGGGGACAGAAAACAGAGATGCTTACTGGCCACTGCCTGGCTAGGGAAGAGAGTTGTGGGCACCCAATCCTAGCTCACATGTCAAGTGCCATCCTCATCCCAGCATCTAGCAGTGTTCCCCATAATGTGCACTGCCTGGCCTGAGGTAAATGGAGAGCTCAGCTGAGGCCTGAAATTGAAAAGGGGCTTTCCAGAGTCCCGAGTGTCCTGGACATCTCACCAGCCATTAAACGAGTCTGTGTCCTTGTGGCCACAGACAGGCAATGATGGAATCCTGCCCACATTTCAGGGCCTTCTGAAGTCTTCACATGAGAGTTCAGCTCTAGCAACAGAGAACACTTCTGGTGTCCAGAGATTCTCAGTGCCTGGCGGATGTAAAACTGATTGATGGCATCTGCTGGCTTCTGGAGCACTGCTTGGCCATCCTTGCCTGCTGGCCCCAGCCTTGCCCATCCTTATCTGTGGGCCCCAGCCAGGGCACTGCAGAAAACTTGGTCTCTGGCTAGCATTCTGGACTGTGAGACAGCCTGGCTGCAGCTAGTGCTGGATGGAGAGAGTAGAGTGTGGTGAAGTGGGGACAGTGGGCATTCTGTTACGTGGCCTAGGGTTTCTTGTGACTCTGGACTGCCCAGGTGCGGTGACCAGAAGGGAATCAGGGAGTGGAAACCATTTCTAGGCCACAGCTCAGGGAGGGAGAACCCAGGCTGAGCCTGGTGTTGGTCCTGAGTTGAGGAGATGAAGCTGGAGTCCAGGGAGACCAAAGAAGCTCAGATAAACTCTGCAGGGCAGAGTATTCAGGGTATGAAAAGGATAAAGTCACAAAACAAAAAAGCTCCAGAGTCTTCAGCTAAATACTGATTGGCGCATGTATGTGTGTAAACTACCCAAGTCTAGGGGAAAAAACACCTGAAAGAAACAGAAAGAACAATGCTTGAACCTCCTACAGAACCAGGCATATTTGGTGTTCCCACCAGCAACAGTGGATAAATCTTATACTTCCCAGACCATTGGATGAAACACTCAGAAAAGAATTGCTCCAGTAGCGTGGAAGATTAGATCTAGGCCAAGGCTGCTAAGGTCCTACTTAACAAGACCTCAAAGAAAACCCTCAAAGAACCAAAATCTTTCCAGATAGTTTAACTGCATCCTAGAACATAGCTCCATAATATTTATAGGAACCCAACAATATCCAATGCACAATAAGATAAATTTCACATTGTCTGCCATCCAGCTGAAAATTACCAGGTATGTGAAGATAAAGGAAATGTCTCAATAATGAGAAGAAAATTTGATCAATAGATACAGAAATGGCACACATGATGGAATTAATAGGCAACGATATTAAAACAGTTATTATAATAACATTCCACAACAAGAAGGTAAAGGGAAGCTTGAACATGGAAGTAAGTAGAGACATGGAAGACCCAGCTTGAACTTCTAGAGATGAAAAATACAATGTCTGAGATGAAAATATATACTAAATGGCATTTAAAATAGAATAGATATTATACAAAAAAGGATTAGTCAACTGGAAGATGTAGCAATAGAAACTGTCAAAAACGGAACATGGAGAACAATATGGAAAAAAATTGAGCAAAAAGTCAGCACCAACAGGACGAATATAAGTGTAATTGGAGTTCCTGAAGAAGGTGGGGAGTAGTAGAAGAAAAAAATGTTTGAAAAAACTGTGGCTGAAAAATTTTAAATTTGGTAAAAACTATAAACCCAGAGACAAAGAACCAATGAACCCCTAGCACAAGAGACATAAGGATGACACACTGGAGCACATCATAATCAAATTGCCCCAAACAAGTGACAAAGAGAAAATCTGAAAGGCTACCAAAGGGAAAAGGACATTATACAGAGAGGAACAAAGATAAAAATGGGCTGAGTGTGGTGGCTCACACCTGTAATCCCAGAACTTTGGGAGGCTGAGGCAGGATGCTCACTTGAGCACAGGAGTTCCAGACCAGCCTGGGTAACATGGCAAAGCCCCGTCTCTACCAAAAATACAAAAATTAGCAGGGCGTGGTGGCACGTATCTGTAACCCCAGCTACTCAGGAGGCTGAGTCAGGGAGAATAGCTTGAACCTGGGAGGCGGAGCTTGCAGTGAGCCTAGATGGCACCATTGCACTCCAGCCTGAGCGACAGAGCAAGACTGTCTCAAAAAAAAAAATTAAAAAATTAAAATTAAAAAAAAGATGGCAGACATCCGGTTAGAAACAACGCAAGGTTAGGTATAGTGGCACATGCCTATTATCCCAGCACTTTGCGAGACCAGGGCAGGATGATCACTTGAGTGCAGGAGTTCAAGACCAGCCTGTGCAACGTGGCAAAACCTGGCCTCTATATAAAATGCAAAAATGGCCGGGCGCGGTGGCTCAAGCCTGTAATCCCAGCACTTTGGGAGGCCGAGATGGGCGGATCACGAGGTCAGGAGATCGAGACCATCCTGGCTAACACGGTGAAACCCCGTCTCTACTAAAAACTACAAAAAAACTAGCCTGGCGAGGTGGCGGCGCCTGTAGTCCCAGCTACTCGGGAGGCTGAGGCAGGAGAATGGCGTGAACCCGGGAGGCGGAGCTTGCAGTGAGCTGAGATCCGGCCACAGCACTCCAGCCTGGGCGACAGAGCGAGACTCCGTCTCGAAAGAAAAAAAAAAAAAAAAGCAAAAATTAGCTGGGTGTGGTGGCACATGCCTGTAGTCCTAGCTACTTGGGAGGCTGAGGCGGGAGGTTTGCTTGAGCCCAGGAGGTAAAGGTTTCAGTGAGCTGAAATCATGCCACTGCACTCCAGCCTGGGTGACAGAGTGAGACCCTGTCTCGAAAAAATAAAACATAAAGATAAAGAAACAATGCAAACCAGAGGATAGTGGAGTAACTTCTATAAAATACTTAAGGATAAAACGATTGTCAGTCTGGAATTCTACACCCAGCAAAAATATCTTTCAAAGATGATAGTGAAATAAAGACTTTCAGGCATTGAAAAGCTTGAAGAATTCATTACCAGCAAGTCCTCACTACAAGGAATATTAAAGGAAATACTTGAGGCAGAGGGAAAGTGAAACCAGATGGAAGTCCAGATCTACACAAAAGAATGTAGAGCACCCAAGATGGCAAATGTGTGAGCAAAAATGCAACATTAAAAAGCATTTTTAAAAGATAATTGACTGTTTAAGGCAAAAATGATAAATTAATGTGAGTTTACAGCACATATAGAAGCAAAATGCATGAAAACAATAACACAAAACCCAAAAGGAGGGAAATGCATGGGTACTGTTTGTTCTAAGGTTCTTATCCTCTATGTGAAGTAGTATAGTGCTGATGGCAGCCAATGCTAAGTTAAATACATATACTGTGTTAGTCTGTTCTTGCACTGCTATAAAGAAATGTCTGAGACTGGGGCGGGGCACAGTGGCTCACATCTGTAATCCCAGCACTTCGGGAGGCCGAGGCGGGTGGATCACGAGGTCAAGAGATCAAGACCATCCTGGCCAACACGGTGAAACCCTGTCTCTATTAAAAATACAAAAATATTAGCTGGGCGTGGTGGTGTATGCCTGTAGTCCCAGCTAAGCTACTCGGGAGGCTGAGGCAGCAGAATCGCTTGAACCAGGGAGGCAGAGGTTGCAGTGAGCCGAGATCGCACCATTACATTCCAGCCTGGGTGACAGAACGAGATTATATCTCAAAAAAAACCCACAAAAAAACGAAACAAAAAAAAGGCTGAGACTGGGTAATTTATGAAGAAAAGAAGTTTAATTGGCTCACAGTTCTGCAGGCTACACCCAAGAAACATGGTTTCCCCACAGCACTGGGGACTCTCAGCATCAACTTTGGAAATGGGCAGTGCAGGTGGAGTCCTCATGCTCCACAGAGGCAGCTGTAGGTCATAGCTCTCCCACGGGAGCCCAGCCCCTCTCCCTCCATCTAATGTTATTAGAGTCGGTTTCCCATCAGCCTTCAGTGTGAACTTCCAGCCTCTTTTCATCAGCTGCTTCCTGATGGAAAGGAGGTGCCGGAGGTGCACACACCTGTTTCTCCTTGCACAGGCCCAGCTTTCGAGCACGTCTTTGTTTGCTTAGTGGTAACATGCTCCCATCACCCTGCACTGCTCAGAAGCTATCTTCTTACCCAGCCAGGGCAGGGCAGTGGAGGGGCTGCAGAAGGCACCAAACGATTGCATTTGGGGGAAGGTTTTCTTGATGGGGTTGGTCTCCTGAGAAAGGGCTGCAAACCACACCACGTGTGCACTCTCTGCTGTCACGGCAAGACCTACATGTGGAGCCTGCAGACCTCACGGTCTATTTGCTGTGGGGACAGAAACCTGAATGTACTGGATCCTGAAGCTCTTAAACAAGGGGCTTCCAACCAAGCTCTGCCTCGGAAGGCTGGTTATATTTGACCACTTGCCAGGGTGTGAGCTCCCCAAATACCATCATACCTGGGGCTGTCTCTGGTTTGTAAGCACCACTCCCTCCAGAGAAGCCTGAAGGATGAGCAG
>NW_012116544.1:508316-512071 GCF_000951035.1 Colobus angolensis palliatus | reverse complement strand
GGGGTGACATGGTGGGTGGGACTGGCCTGGGTGTGGGAAGAGGGAGGACACTCAGGGGTGACATGGTGGGTGGGACTTGCCTGGATGTGGGTGGGTGCCGCATATGTGGACACTGGGGCCTCCCTCAGGAGAGTACCAGGCTGAAGCCCCCGAGTCTCGGAATTTGCTGTTGAAGGAGTGGAGAGGCCGATCTCAGCAGAGGCTGGCTTTGCAGTCAGTGTGAACCTCTGCCCCACAGCTGTGAGGTGGAGCTGATGAGACAGGTCCTCCCCACCTTGCGGGTCCCCTCCCCTGCCTCCTGCCCCTGCCAGAAAGGCTGCGCTGTGCAGTGGTGCCGAGTCTCGGTGGGGTGAGAGGATGGAAGTCCCACCCTCTGCTGCTGCTGGAGGCCCAGGGTGGGGTCTTCATCTGTCTGAAATTCAGGCCCACGCTGGACAAATGCCTTAGAGGGCCCCTTGGTTCAGAGCTGCCTCCCTGTTTATCATCCAGCAGTGACTGAAGAGCTTGGGGCCGTGACAGGGCATTTGCCTGGTGGTCCTGGCTAAGCTGTGTTCCTTTCCCCAGGAGAAGGTGGCAGGGAGTGTGTTGGGGTGGGAGAGGGAGCACTGTGACCCCCATGTGGCCAGCCCTGCCCACTCGCTGTGCAGTCTTCAGCTCATCTGATCACAGGGCTTCAAGGGACGAGGGCCACAGCTCTGCAATTGTCAGAGAGGCAGGTGATAAGGAGAAGGTTACATTCCTTCAGCACTGCTTGCTCAAATGGGGGCTGGGAACCTAAGATTCTGAAAATAAACAAATTAAAGAAACCAACCAAGATGCCCTGCTGGCCCAGGAAGGGTCCCATGTCCACCGAGCCCCTGGTTGGGTGGGGTGAGGCTTGTGGGGTGAGGGGTTCCCATGCCCACCGAGCTCCTGGTGGGGTGAGGGGGTCCCATGTCCACCAAGCTCCTGGTGGGGTGAGGGGGTCCCATGTCCACCGAGCTCCTGATGGGGTGGGGTGAGGCTTGTGGGGTGAGGGGTTCCCATGCCCACCGAGCTCCTGGTGGGGTGTGGGGGTCCCATTCCCATTGAGTTCGTGGTGGGGTGAGGGGAGGGTGGAGATCTGTCGGCCCAGGGTCCTCAGCCTCCACCTCCCACCAGCCCCACTCCTGGCTGGCCAAAGCCCTGTGCACCTGTGGGCTCTTCTCCCACCAAAGTCAAGGCTTGGTTGGCCTTGGGTAGAGCCTGAGGGTTCAGCCATCAGCTCTGGCCAGACGCCCGGTCACTGGCCACCCAGGCATATGGAGAACAGCGAGTGAGTGGTTAAAACCCCACACCTGGGCTTCTCCATCCCAGAGCATGAGTGGCTGTGCTCCAGCTGAGATGAGCATGTGGGTGGCAGGAATTGTGCCTTATCAAAGGTTACTGGAAAGGAGTTTGAAATCCCCTCAGGGTTCCAGGGCTGGACAGGGATGAAAGAGCCCTAATATGTGGTTATAAGCATCCAGAAGTTGTTCATAACTGAATGATTCAGGGCCTCTGGAGGCTGAGGTCCGTAAGTACAAAGTGAAAGGGATTGGCAAAGCAGCCTTGGCCTGGGGCCAGGGAGGACTCCAAGAAGGGCTGGCCAGGCGTGGAGGTCATCGGCCATGCTAGTGGCATCTTATGGTCTCAGGAGCCTCAGTCTTAGGAGCACGAGTGTGGAAAGGCCCAGACAGTGGAGAGAGGCAGCTCCCGTCCCAGTCTTGGATGCCCCAGTGATCTACTCTGGGTGGTCAGTCACCTGCTCGGCCTCACCCTTGCTTTGGAAAGTAGGGGTTGAACACTTACCTCGAGGGGCGGTCCTGACGGTGCCTGGCATGTGGCAGGTGCTGGTACATGGAAGTGTCTCCACTAAGCAGCTGGCCTCAGAGCCCAGGAACCTGCTCAAGGAGGTCCCCCAGGAAAGATTCCAGGCTGCAGGTGGGGATGCAATAAACAAAGCTGAAGGCCTTCAGAAAACACAAAGCAAAAAACAAAAACAAAAACAGAAACCAACGAATGGCCCATTGGCTTCTAATGCGTTGTTGGAGGCAGGGTTAGGTGGCGTCACTGTATCCATGGGCTCAGGTGAAGGGGCCTGGGCCAGACTGGGGCCACACCAGTGGGTTTGAAGCACATCCCTGGAAAATCGTCTCTGATGATCCTTTCCTTGGCACCAGGGTCCGACCTCTGCCTCCTCCATCCCTGCCCTGGGGTAAGATGAGAGTGTTATGTCTTCGGTGAATACAGAGCTTTGGGTCCTGCCCCCAGCACCTATTTGACCTCCCAGGGCCAGTGGCCCCTTCTGTAATATGGGAGTGATGATGGTCCTTCCTCCGGCCAGGCTGGTGTTAAGTACTCATCACGTGGAAGCCAGGATAAGTTTTGTTCCAAGTCAGGGCAAAATGCCCAATGCCCCAAATGTCTAGGGGCTAGAGGTGGGGTGAGGGGTGAAGGGGCTGGAGCCAAGGGCCTGGCTCTTGCCTCGTGTGGGGAGAAGGGCCTGGCAGAGCCAAGGCCAGGCTGCACGTGGGTTCCAGCATGGGGCTCCAGGTAGCTCATGATCACTAATTTCCATAATAATTATGGTGATAACAATAATCATGGAATTTCATTTGCTTTTAATGTGTGTGTATGTACGACCCATCATTTTGTGGGAGTCACACTCTTGATCTAGGGTGATGAAATAGTGCTCAGTCTTCCCGGGTACGGGGTGGCTTCTGGCAGGGACGAGGCTGCCCTAGGAAGACTGTGGCTTGGAGAGGAGGAAGTGTTGACTGATTGGAAACGGGCTATGACAGAGCATGTGTGCATGTGTGTGTGTGTGTTTGTGCATGTGTGTGCATGGCCACTCAATACTACAATACATATGAGATTCTCAGGCAAAAGCTCCTCCTTCTTTCCAACACCACAGGGCCCTGAGGGCTGGTTCAGATGTGCTCAGAAGTGGGAGAGAGACAGCCTGCTCTGGGCTTTGCCATGCACACAGCAGGAGCTCATGTGTTTAGGGAAGGGTCAAAGGCTCTTATGCCTAGATGCACCAAGGCTGTCAGTCCTGGGAGGTTAGCAAACCATCAGGAAGTGGAGGTGAGTGTTAGGCCTTGGGGCTTCTTATCACCCTGCTGAAGCCTCCGCTGCCCTGTGCTAGCAGGACTTCCTTCAGGGAAGTAGAATTCTTGCCCAGTGTTGCACAGTTTCTAAGTGGAGAAGCTGAGATTTGAACCCATGTCTGTAAACAGTGACTGTTCTATGCCTGGAATGACCCTAGAGACTTGGAATATATTCAGTCCTCAAAAGAATCCCACCAGCTTCTGAATATTTAGAAACAATGGAACAGAATTCAAGATAAAGCCTCTTGTCCCAGTTGCTTTAATCTGCAGGTGAGGCCAGCAGTTGTCAGCACAGAAATGAGGGGGCCTCCCGGGGTTTGCCTGAGCTGTGGGAAGACTAGGAGGGTGGGTACCTGGCAGGCCTGACACACAGAACAAGCTGGGCCTGACTGGAGTGTGGGGAGCAGGACGAGGCTGTTGGGCCAGAGAGGAGGGTGTCACAAGACAAGTGACCCAAGCCCCGTCCTGGGCCCAGTGGATTCCAGGGACCAGGCTACAGGGAGGGCGAGAGCCACTGCCTACAGCAACACAGCAGCCCCTCCACACATATCCCCGAGGATTCCTGCCAGCCACAGAGGGCCTTGAGCCACAGCTGGGCTCGGGCCTCTCCAATGAAAGCCAATTTAGGTTTCATTCAAAGCCCAA
>NW_012116544.1:505487-505812 GCF_000951035.1 Colobus angolensis palliatus | reverse complement strand
CTTAAGCCAACCACCTTGACTTGTTTTCTGCAAAGGCCTTCAGGAGCAAACAAAAACCTTTGTCCACAGTGGGTTCAATGGGGACATCCTGGAGCTGGCCCATCCTGGGCTGCCGTGTATGGAAAGGTGTGTTCACAGCACAGACTCAGCCTCTACCGGTCCATCCTCCATGGTGGTGAGGGAAGGCAAATGGTGAAGGAAGGCATCAGGAAGGCCACAGAAGACAGACTTTGGTCCTCTAGCTAAGGCAACCTCTCGCACATGAAATAACCCATCTCAAACACGGCCCACCACACAGTGTTTCCCTGCAGCATCCAGGGCTCCT
>NW_012116544.1:501689-504347 GCF_000951035.1 Colobus angolensis palliatus | reverse complement strand
AAGCTCTCTGCCATAATGACAAATTATACCAGAACCACGTGATTACTGCCTAGCAGTAGCCCATGGCATCACCTTCCACCCACTCCTGAGTTCACCTCTGCCTCCTCCACTGAGGAGATAAAGAGCTTGGCAAATTCATCTCTGCACTATCTCCACCTGAGGACTGGGGATATCCAACTGCCCGTCAGCTACAGCCGTGGTGGAAGACCAATGGGCTGATTGACGCAAGGTGTGCAGTGGTAATGGGATTTTTACTTACAACACTCATCTTTGTGTTGAGCTGTGCACATGGAAACATGCTTTCTGGAGAAACGTATACATCCTCCCAAAGACATTCATCATCACTCTACACAGACTCTTCCCTTACACCCCCCACCCTGATGCACCTCATTCGATGTCATAAAAATGACACTGCAGCTAACAGGCACTACGTAGGATGATCACCCCTCTTCAGTACACTCAGCAATTTCTGCCCTAACCTCATTTCCAATAGAAAGCTCCAACGAGAATGATTCTCCCGAAAAACCAGGCAAGAATGTGTCACTTTTCTTAACATTATGATTTTTCCTTAGCAAAAAGGTGATCCCAGAATATGTACCATTTGTCTCTGTGAATGTGTCCCCCTGAGTTTAGAGAAAGGAAAACACTGTGAGGGTAAGATCGTGCTGTCCTTGTACACAGGTCTTTTCTTAACTTAGTGCTATTAGAAAGCCCAATGGGAAATTCTGGCAGAGGCAACGGCCACAAAAATAAAGCCTAGAAAACACTTGTATAAAGTCACCAGGTTTTTGTGCAAGATTTTAAAGTTAATTTCGGTGGTAAGTTCAGTATTTTCAAGCAGGTTTTTCTCCTGATGAAAATGCTTGCTGACATAGTTGGTAACTGAACCTGTCATCCAAGAATGCCATCTTGAATTAGTTCTTAGTTGGTAAAGAATTCTCATTTTACATTTTCCCACCAAGAAATTCTCTAAGGCATCTATAATATACATGGTATTAAGGTTTTCCTATCTTTATTCAATTGAAATTGAAAGAAACCTAGGAAAATGAAATTCCCCTTTCAGACAAAGAAAGAACTCACGTTGATAACAGAGAGGACCCTCTGAATTGGTGCCTCATGTGGATGTTCTGCTGCGAGGTCCTCTTGAGGATCTAGGAGACATAGGGTAAATGTCACCACAGGGATTCTGCTGAGAAAATCCCTTGGGTTGTATTGGGTGGTGTGGACATGAGGCTGGCATGTGTGAAGAAGGTGGGTTACCACAGACGGAGCTGTAGGCCTACCCTCCTTGGTGGTGAAGGCAGGCAAATGAGACCATGAGGAAAGCCACAGGAAACAGAGCCTTCCTTGGTCCTCTAGCTAAGGCAAGTTCAGCAATGAGACACAGCTGATCTCAAAGAGGGCACAGGACATGGGGCAGGCGACCCTCCCTACAGCATATCAGGTTCCTCCTTCCTAATCTGACCTGAGCTAACTTGCCCTCCCTTCGTGATCCCTTCTGAGGTCATTTCCCCCCAGGATCCACAGGTGCTGCTGTTCATCATCCCCGCCCCCCACAAAACATTTTGTGCTGCATAAAAAGCCACCTTTCTTCAAAAAAAATTTAATTCTAGTCAAAAAAGTTATGACTTCTCTGAACCTTTGACTCAAAGAGAATTAAACCAATATTTTAAAATACTCAACTATCCTATTATTGAAAGATGACACGCACTTAGCAGATTTGCCCTTCGACTCTTCCTTTTCAACACAATGTATGTGTCTGTAGAATCAGTTGCTGCTCATGCTCACGCTGGCTCCAACACCGGGACAGCCCATCATGGGGGGCAGGAGGTGGGGACGCTAACACTCTCCAAACAAGCTATGCAGGAAATTCCACCGGGGAGATGGACGTCAGAATAATACCCTAGTTCTTCCTTGAGTTCCTATTCTGCATTGAGTCTTGGTTGTGTGGGTGGAATTAGGGCATATGTGACACTTGTGGCAATCGTGTTATTAAACATAATAGAATGTGTCCCTGATTGTTCTCCTTTTTTTTTTTTTTTTGAGATAAAATCTCACTCTGTTGCCCAGGTTAGAGTGCAGTGGCATGATCTAGGGTCACTGCAACCTCTGTCTCCCAGGTTCAAGTGATTCTCCTGCCTCAGCCGCCTGGGTAGCTGGGATTACTGGCACCTGCCACCACACTCAGTTAATTTTTGTGTTTTTAGTAGAGACAGTGTTAGCCAGGCTGGTCTCAAACCCCTGACCTCAAGTGATTCACCCACCTCGGCCTCCCAAAGTGCTGGGATTACAGGCGTGAGCCACCACACCCAGCCTGTTCTCTGCTTTTAAACAGGATCTCAGGAATAACATGACCACTGAACGAAAAGCCTGTGACCTCGCCATGTGTTTCACATTTCTGACCACACCAAAGTCCACTGTAAAACATCCCAACTCTAATTCTGGGTTATGCAACCATTAAGACCATCCTATGATGACAGACAGTGCTTAGAATGTCTATACGCTATCAAACTTCCACATGCACACCTAGATGCTCAAAGTCTGCCAGACTGATGAGTTATACCAGGGCTATGAGATCAATACAGGACAGTAGCCCATAGAATCAACCTTCCACCCACTTCTGATTTCCCATTTCCCTCCTCTACTGAGAAAGCCAGA
>NW_012116544.1:498230-500234 GCF_000951035.1 Colobus angolensis palliatus | reverse complement strand
GGAAAATGCTTACTGCCATAGAGTGTTTAGGTGAATCTGTCACCTACAAATGCCATCTTGAATTCATTCTTCTGGGTAATAAACTCTCATTTTCAGCTGCCCACAAAGAAATTCTATAAGGCATCCATAATGTACATAGTAAGATTATCATATCTTACTGCAATTTATATGGAAACCAAGAGAAACAAAATTCCCACCTCAGATAAACAAAAAAGACTTTACCTCAAAAGAGCCCAGTAACATCTCAGTTAGCATCTTGAGCGGATTCTCACACAAGTCTTTGTTGCATTCTAGGAAACACGGAGTCATTGTCAGCACATTGGGTGCACTGAAGGAACCCGTCAGGGAGACTCGGGTGCTAAAAACACGGGGCTGGCACATGTAGACAAGGGGGGTTAACTGCAAAAACGGAACTCCTGCCAGAACATCCTCCTTGGTGATGAAGAAAGGTCAGTGAGACCATCAGGAAAGCCATGAAAGACAGAGCCTTGGCAGCACACACACGCACTCCCAGTTTCATCACTCACCCACACCGTCAATATCCTTTATCAGCTTGAGATGTGGCCAAAAAGAGAAAAGAGTATGAGATAGAGTTATTTATTAACACTCCAGTTAATTTTCCTGGGTATGGGTAGAACAGGGACAAGTAAACTCAAAATCCCACTTGATTTAGCTATTTATAAGCTCCTTATCTCCCACCTTCCCACCAAGACATTCTAGATTTGAAAGGAGAGCTTAGACTCTTAGCTAAGTGGCTGTTTTTGCTACGATGGGTGATAAGTCAGTCACTAATTTGTTCCATTCTTTGCTGAAGTGTTTCTCACTTCATCACCATCTATCCATGGCCAATCTGGTTTCCTCAGAGTCCTCTAAAAATTAATGTTTAGGCAAGTTTCAATCACTCTGTTTACCAAACCAAAAATGATTACTCCAAAGCTGAAGAGCACTTTATACATAAACTGGAAAAACAACAAACTAAAAAACAAAACCTCTTATTGGCATTTTTACTCATTACCTAATTTCCAAGTAACCTGCATGTTTTTGATTGCTCTCCCTTTCCCTCCCCATTTTTCCCTCTTAAACCTTGCACTGAAAGGCACATCAGTTTTTTTTTGAGAAAACCGTCAGCAGCAGCAAGTTTCTTTAGTTTTATTCTGAGTTTTAAGATAAAGCCTATTTGCAGGGTAAGTTCTTTTCGTGTGTGTGTGTTTTACATAATTAGAAAAAAGTACACCTGGGGTAGGAAACAAATACTTGAAGAAGTTTTCCCTTGAAAACTTCTCAAATATTTCCCATAAGTGCACTAAACAAGCTATGCCCTCTAATGCTTCTTTAAAAGTATCAATATTTAAAGTAAAATCTTAGACTGTTCAGCTATTTTGAAATATTTTCATTCAGGAATGCCTGATCTTCCAAATATGAAAAATTGACTCTTACCTGTCATTGTTAAAACAAATATTTTGAAAAGAAAGTTGATTGATCTCTAGTTTAGTGCTTCAATATTTGCATGGTGGAAAAGCAGTTTTCCTGCCAGTGAAGTCCCCTTATTATACAGAGCATCATGAAGAGCAGTGTTGCTGTAGACATCCTTAATGTTTAACATCATGAAGAACAGTGTTGCCATAGACATCCTTAATGTTTAGATTGGCACCATGTTCCAGCAGAATAATGGAACACGTCTCTTCCTGGCAATGTACAGCCTATCAGTGTTACATGAAAAATCAGACTATAAATTCTAAGAATTCAAAATACATATTCCACAGGTTTCACCAACCTGTTATATTTAAATGAGATAAATTCATTTTCATTCTATGTATTTAGTGAAATCTATTTCATGCCAAAAGACTTGGCTACTATACACCTTCATGAAAGGCGTCCCGTTTAGTCTGTCACAGATGTCAATCTGGCATTTTCTGCTCAATAAGAGAGTAAGCACTTCCACACAGCCATGCGCACAGGCCAAATGTAGAGCAGTCCTAGGAGAGTGAGAGTTTTCAGGAAACG
>NW_012116544.1:494004-496110 GCF_000951035.1 Colobus angolensis palliatus | reverse complement strand
CCCGCCCGGCTCCTCCTCTGCCGCAGCTCGGGACCGCTAGCCAGGGGCCCTCTGCAGCCACGGGGAATGAGGCTGAGGGCGGGTTCCCGCCTCTGTGCAGCCTCCCCAGGGCAGGCCGCCTGGCTTGGCCGCAGCGGCTGGGACATCTGGCCCCGGTTCTGAGTTGTTGGGAGTGCGGGCGGGCTCGGGGGTTGCCTGGAGGCTGCTGCCTGCACACAGAAGGCGGCTGCAGCTTGGATGCTCAGGCGGGCTGGAGGAGCATGGCCTGGGAGGCCCCGGATCGCCAACGCGCCCAGACTGAGGGTCCCCAGGACGTGCCTTCCGCCCCAGTCCTCCACCGCAGGGAGTTTGGGGCCGCTGGCATGGGCACTAGGCAGTCACCCCGATGGGGCTGAGTGCCAGGTTCTTAGTTCTCGCCCCTGTGCAGCCGCCGTCGCCGGGCAGAATGCCTGGCTTGGCAGCCACCGGGACACCTGGCCCTGGTTCTGCGATGCTGGGAGCGCGAGCAGGCTCTGGAGTTGCCAGGCGGCTGCTGCCTGCACACAGAGCGGACTGCAGCTTGGGCGCCCAGGCTGCGGTACATGGTCTGGGTGGGCTCCGGAATGCGTGCGCGCCAGGCCTGTTGGTTCCCCACTGGACCCGCCCCGCTCCTCCTCTGCTGGAGCCTGGAGCAGCTGGAATGGCCACTCTGCAGTCACTGGGAATGGAGTTAAGTTTTCTTACCCCACGCATGCACACAAAAAAGTAACTATTATCTGAGGTAATTAACGCGTTGATTGACTACATTTTGGTAATCATTTCAGAATGTGCATATAGATATAAACACATCACACTGTACACCTTGAATATGTACAATTTTTATTTCTCTATTATACCTCAGTAAAGCTGAAAAAATTAACAGGATTGAAAGGATAACCCCACAGTTCTATAGTAGTAGTTGGACACTTCAATACCTCATTTTAATTAATGGATAGAAAAACCAGATAGAAGCTTCATGAGAAATGGAAGACTTGAACAACCGTGTAAGCCATTTAGAGCTAATACACATATACAGAACAGTCCACCCAACAACAGCAGAATATACATTCTTTTCAGGCAGATATGGAACTTTCTCTAGGATAGGCCATATCTTCGTCCACAAAATAGGTCCTAAAATGACTTTTAAATCATTTTAAAAAGCTTGAAATAATACCAAATATAATTTACAACCACAATGGAAGGAACAACAGATACATAAAAAATGAAAACTGGAAATTTCACAAATATGTGGAAATTAAACAATACACTCTTAAACTACCGGTGAGTGAAGGAATAAATCACAAGCACAATTACAAAACATCTTGAGACAAATTAAAATAAAAAAACATACCAAAACGTATCGAATACAGTGAAAGTAGGGTTCAAAGGAAAATGTATGAATATAAACAACTACATTTAAGAAAAAAAATCTCAAATCAGTAACCTCATTCTATACCTAAGGGCAGTAGAAAAAAAAAAACAAAAAGACTAAATCCAAAGCTAGAAGAAGGAAAGAAATAATAAAGATTAGCACATAAATCAATAAAATAGAAGGTTGGAAAGCAGCAGAAGAAATAAATATAGCTAAAAGTTGATTCTTTGAAAGATCAAACCTTTCACTATATTGACTGAACAAAAGATGGAAGACTCAGTATTAAAATCATAAATTAAAGTGGCATCATTACTACCAACTTTACAGAAATAAAAAAAGGATTATAGGACTATACTATAAAAATTCTGGACGATGACATTGAAAAACCCCTTCTAGACATTGGCTTAGGCGAGGATTTCATGACCGAGAACCCAAAAGCAAATGCAAGAAAAACAAAGATAAATAGGTGGGATTTAGTTAAGCTAAAAAGCTTTTTCAGCCGGCCGGGCGCGGTGGCTCAAGCCTGTAATCCCAGCACTTTGGGAGGCCGAGGTGGGCGGATCACGAGGTCAGGAGATGGAGGCCATCCTGGCTAACATGGTGAAACCCCGTCTCTACTAAAAAAAAATACAAAAAACTAGCCAGGCGAGGTGGCGGGCGCCTGTAGTCCCAGCTACTCCGGAGGCTGAGGCAGGAGAATGGCGTAAACCCGGGAG
>NW_012116544.1:478057-493340 GCF_000951035.1 Colobus angolensis palliatus | reverse complement strand
AGGGGTCTATGTTTCTTAAGACTCATTAACCTGTATGCTTAGAATCAGTGAACTTTATTCTATCTAAATTATATCTCAGTAAAGTTAATTTTAAAATGTTTAAACTTAGTAAGTACCTATAAGGAAAAAAATTTCCTTTCCAATGCTAAAAGTTTCTTTGCTCTCCTGCCTCTTTCTAGAAAAATCTCAAATTTAGCAAGTCTTTCTGACTTTGGGCTCTGAGCAACCCTTACCTTGCAATCCTCCTTCCTGCTACATCCACTTGTCTGTGGTGGCCCCGAGTAGGACCCTGGAAATCCCCTCCTCATGAGGACTTCTCTCCCAGAACCTAGCTACATATCCAAAGTGAGAAGGTCTCCAGCTCATCTCCTGCTTATCATGAAAGTCACCTCCCCAGAAAAACTCTCCTTTATTCACTACCTTCTCGCCCATAATTACTTTGTATCCCACTGCCCTGTTTAATTTTTATTGCACTAACTGATATATACCTTTTATTGTTATTTACTTGCTTATTGATTGTCCCCTTCCACTAAAATGGTAACTTCAGGAGCACAGGGACCTGTCTGTCTTGCTCACCACTGTACCCTCAGTGCCCAGCACAATGCCTGGCACACAGTAGTCATTCAATAAATGTTTATTGAATAAGTAACAATCCATCTAGTTCAGTGTCTTCTGGTGGAGAACAATAACATTACATGGGAAATCATAAAACTTCTGATTAACCATGGCCATCTCACTTCATATAGCCGAGTCTTAGTTTTCTTACCTCAAAAATTGGGATTCTAACCAATAGTCTTTTATACCTACCTCTTTAGAACTGTGTACATCAAAAGAGACAATTATGTTTTAAAATATACCTAAATGTGCCCACTAAAACTTCAATGTGGTTGGGCACGGTGGCTCAGACCTGTAATCACAGCACTTTGGGAGGCCAAGACAGGTGGATCGCTTGAAATCAGGAGATCAACACAGCCTAGGCAACATGGTAAAACCCCATCTATATAAATGCAAAACTTAGTCAGGCACAGTGGCACTTGCCTGTATTCCCAGCTACTTAGAAGTCTGAGGTGGGAGGACCACCTGAGCCGGGAGGTTCAGGCTGCAGTGAGCCAAGATTGCACCACTGCACTCCAGCCTGGGTGACAAGACCTTTCTCAAAAAAAAAAAAAAGAGTTTCAATACAAAATAATAATAATAACAATGATAATAATGTCTAACATTTGTTGCACTTTTACTGTGGGTCAGGCATTCTTCTAAGTGCTTTTCAGTATTATATCATATAATCCTCCCAAAAGCCCTATAAGGTAGGTATTGCTGTTATCCCTTTTTGCAGATGAGATGACGGAGGCCTGGAAAGGCTGAGTAACTTGCCTAAGGTCACAGAGCTAGGAAGTCTTAGAGCTGGGATTAAAAAACACAGATAGGCTCCAAAGCTTCCACTCTATACTACTTCACAGGACACCAGGACCTTGTCCATAACATCGTAAGTCAGGATAAATCCTGGCACGGTTCAGGAAACACTGACAGAATGGAGTAGGAACATCTAGGAGGTGACAGGAACCTCTGGAGTAGAGTGGATGATTGGCTGGAAGGAATCCACACTTGTGGACAGGCACAGGTTTTCAAAGGATATTGCTGGCGTAGACCATAGCCCAGAGGAAGGCCGAACTGGGCATCCCCCAAAGCAAGCCGACACAGCTCGTGGGACTCACAGAGCAGGCAATATCCCCAAGGAGAAGCATACGTAATGTTGAAAATGCAGCCTCGCAGAGCAAGGTATGGAGTTTGCATTTGCTCAGAGGGCTCAGGGCTGCTGCTTGTTGGGGGTTGAGGGGAAGCGGAGCAAAAGAGCAACAAAAGATAGGCTGGCTCCCTTGCACCCTGGCAGGAGAAAAGGACAGTCCCTGATGGTATCCAACCAATGCACACCAGAATGTGTGAAGTAGAAGGAAAGGAGGGGTTACAGACAGTTGGGGTGCTCAGGGCGCTTGCCAATCGGTAGGAAAGGATTTCAACATTTGAATAGCTATGGGGCTGTGCTGGTGCCTCAAGTTTGAAATGCCTCTCCCAGGGTAGAAGTTTTTTACTTTCTCTTATCCTCCTCAAGTCTCGGGCCTGGCTAAGAATTGAATTCTAGGTAACACCTGGGGCAAGCCCAGCTGAAGAAAAGGTACAAACCCACATAGTTCCAGTGCCACTGGATCACACTGTCTTATAATGTCTTGTTTTCATGTCTGCCTTTCCACCAGACTACAAATAGCTTGTAATAAATGAACAGATAAGGGCCTCCCACCTGCTGGGCACCCAGCCAATCAATGTTTGTTGAGCAACAGCTTACTGTGTGCTGAACCAGGCCCTCTGCTAGGCTCTTCTCACAGATTGTCACATCTAATCCTCAAGGTGCCTCTGTTGGTAGCCCCAATTCACAACTGAGGAAATGAAGGTACAGAGGATCAGAAAGTTGCCCACATCTGGGATGAAGCCCAGGCAAAATGAGACTTGAGTCTGTACTCTTCACCACCACACTTGACTTGAGTGGCTGGTGGGTGCCTATCCATGTGCAAAACATCTGAGGTGAATAAAGGCATGGCTTGCTTAGGAATCCAGGAGACATGGCACAGGAGTAGAGGGTGCATGAAGGGGAAGTGAAGGATGACAAAGCTAGAAAAGTCAGCTGGCATCAGAGTGCTATGTAGATTCACTGCTAAGTCCAAGGAGAAACCATTTGAAGGGTTTGAGCCCCGCAGTTTCAGAGTAAGCTTTGTGTTCTGGAGTGCTCACTCAGTCTGCTATGGGAAGGATACATTGGAGCAAGCCATGTGCTGCTTAACTGTTCTTTACTTCCTTTGCTTATTTCTGCTTTTTTTCCTTCCTTTCATTTTTCCTTTTTTAAAATTCCAGCTTTGCTGGACTTCACTAAATGTTAAATGAACCAACACACCTCTTGTGGGGTAGATGGGGAAGGTGAGGGGTGTCCTAGAAACCCTAGCTGTGATGGAGACAACTGATGAAGAGGAGAGTGGTAGGTTTTCATTTTCCTTCCCTAAGGTTACACTTGACCTCCAGGCCTTTATTTGCCACTGTCACAACCATCAGATGCCAGAAACAGTAGAAGGCAGACTCCATACTCTCTCACACCTCCAAATGCCAAATGCATATATTTTCAATGACCTTGACGTGGTTTAACACAGCATCTCCCAAAAGATGATAAATCATGTCCCAGAACTCAGCAAGAGAGGAAAGCAAAATAAAACACCCTGATCTGCTAACTTTCCTCTAGGGGGTTGACAGCATCTCACTCCCAGAAGCCCCAATGCCTTGTTGGCTCGGGGACCCTAGCGATGTTGTATAAAGAAGGGAAATATGTAAGTACACCGCTGTGACAAAGAGCTAAGGCCAAGCGGTCCAAGGGTCCAGATTAAGGCTGCAATGTCTTCGGATGCATGGGTTCGCATCCCACCCCTGCAATCTTTTTGTGCTTTCTCCATTTTGTCCCCCCATGGGTTACAAAACGAGGATTCGTTGGAACTTCCTTTGGGCCCCACGCTTGCTCGGGATCTGGATTCCATTTGGCAGCGCGCAGCCTTCCAGTGAACGGGCTTTGTGCAAAGTTCGTCGGCGCTGCTGTCCACAGCAAGTGAGGTGGGTTCAGTTCTTCCCAGGTGCCAACAGTTGAGGCACCCCAGGTGGTGCAACAACCATTGAGGAAAGGCAACGGTATAAATACCCTTGATGGCCTTTTCTCCTTAACCAGGTGGAGATAGTGGTGGGGTGTTCCAGGCTAGTTATCAGTGTAATTAATTTGAAGTAGTGAGGTGAAAAACAGAAGATGCTGTTTCCGCCTGGTTTCCAACCGGGGACCTTTTGCGTGTTAGGCGAACGTGATAACCACTACACTACGGAAACCTGCTTGGCTCTCCTGGCCCATCAGAATGAGGCACGACAACGGGACGTATCTGATTTCTCACGGTGATTCTGAGCTTCCTCCACGCGTCCCTTTGAGCTTGGCTAATGGGCATGAGCACACAAGAAAAGGACGTTTCGGCACTTGGAAGGCTGGACGGATGGACGGCTGGAGCCCAGGAGCTCGAGGCTGCACTAAGCTATGTTTGCGCCACTGCACTCCAGCCTGGGAGACAGAGCGAGACTCTGTCTCGAAAGAGAGAAAAGAAAGAAAAAGCGAGAGCGAGAGAGACAAGAACAGGAAGTTTTCATGCCCGATGTGGTGGCATAAGTGGGCCTGGGAGTCCTGAGAGAAGTTGTGGTGGCGACTTCAGAGAGACGCGAGGCAGTCGAGCTGTCTGGGGTTGACAGTGGGCATGGGGGTGAAGAGCAGGGGTGCTGGCACCGTTTTCTAAGAGCAGAGACTTTCAGAAGAAGATGCTTGGAGAATATGAGGCCATGAGTTCGTAAGTGGAGCTGGAGCTTGTGGGCCTGGAGAAATTGGAGTGGAATGAAAGAGGAAGTAGCCCACACCACCATTTTCATTGTTCCGTTGTTTGGTAGAGCTCTCGATTATCCAAGCAGCCACTGCGGTTGGACATTTAGGTTATTTTCCTCCCATCAACAATGTGCAAGCGTTCTGAGGCTCCCTCCGTGGCAGCATGTGGTACTTTTCACTTATTATGACGAAGATTTTTTAACTTCTAGCCATTCTTCTGGGTATATAGTATTTCTTCATGGTTTAAGTTTGCATTTAACTGATGAGGAATGATGATAAGCACTTTTTCATGTGTATGGCTCATTTTTTTTTATCTTCCATTGTGAGGTGTCTCTTAGATATCTTCCATTAAAGACAAAGAAACAAAAACCAAACAACCAAAACTGGCCTGGCCTGGCGGCTCATACCTGTAATCCCAGCGCTTTGGGACGCCGAGACGGGTGAGTCGTTTGATCCGATGAGTTCAAGGCCAGTCCGGGCAACATATTGGGACACCATGTCTACAGAAACTCCCAAAATTAGCCAGGAGTGGTGGCGCACACCTGTAGTTCCTGTAGCTACTCGGGAGGCTCAGGCGGGAGTATCAGTTGAGCCTGGGAGATTGAGGCTGAAGTAAGCAGAGATGTCACTGCTGCACTGCTGCCAGGACAACAGAGCAAACCCTGTTCCAAACACACACACACACACACACACACACAAGCACACACACCCCGAACACTCTCCTATTTTTTTCCCTTTTAATCTGGAAACTTTTAAATTTTAGCTTCCATGTTTAAGTGTAAATTCTATTTCATATTAATTTTTTTGTTATAGTGTGAAGTCGGGATTAAGGTTAATTTCTTTCCCCTGTGGAGATTCCATTGTTCCTGAACCAATTGTCCCAAAGACATTATTTCCACATTGAATTGCTTTGGTACCTTTGGTGAAAATCAAATAACTGTATATGTGGACTCTAATATTTTTGCTCATTTTTCAGTTAAACGTTTCGAATAGGCCAGGCATGGTGACTCACCCCTGTAATCCCAGGGCTTTGCTAGGTTGAGGCAGGAGGACTGCTTAAGGCCAGGAACTGGACACCAGCCGGTGCAACATAGCAAGGCCACATCTCTACAACAAACAAACAAACAAACAAACAAACAAAGTTAGCTGGGCATGGTAGTACTTGCTTGTAGTCTCACCTAGTTGGGAGGCTGAGGCAGGAAGATTGCTTGGACCCAGGAGTCCAAGGCTGCAGTGAACTGTAATCACTCCAGTGCACTGCTTCTTGGATGACAGAGTGAATCCCTGTCTCCAGATAAATAAATAAATAAATAAATGTTTACATTGTGTGAATATTCCATTTTTCTCTCCATTTATCAATGGATGATCATTTTTTTTCCCACTACTTATTTTATTTTATTTCGAGATGGAGTCTTGCTCTGTCACCAGGCTAGAGTGCAGTGGTGCAATCTTGGCTCACTGCAATCTCTGCCTCCTGGGTTCAAACGATTCCCCTGCTTCAGCCTGCAGAGTAGCTGGGACTACAGGTGTGCACCACCACACCCGACTCATTTTTTGTTTTCTTTGTAGAGACAGAGTTTCAGCATGTTGGCCAGGATTTCTCCATCTCCTGACCTTGTGATTCGCCTGCCTCGGCCTCCCAAAGTATTGGGATTACAGGCATGAGCCACCGTGCCCAGCCTATTTATTTATTTATTTTAAGACAGTTTCTCACTCTGTCACCCAGGCTGGAGAACAGTGGTGCTGTGACAGCTCATTGCAACCTCTGCCTCCTTGTTTCAAGTGATCCCCCACCTCAGCCTCACAAGTAGCTGGGACCACAGGTGTACACCACCAGATGTGGCTACTTTTTGTACTTTTTGTAGAGACAGGTTCACTATGTTGCCCAGGCTGGTCTAAAACTCTTGGCCTCCAGCAGCTCACCCACCTTGGCTTCCTAAAGTGCTGGGATGACAGGTGTGAGACACCTTGCCCACCCTTCTTTCCACTTTTTTGTTATGATGAATAATGATTCTATCAACATTTAGTGTACAATTTTTTTTTTACAAGAACACATGTTTTCAACTCTTTTTCATATATACCTAGGAGTGGAATTGATGGATTGTATAGTAACCCTGTATTTAACTTTTTGGTATAGCAAAGTGAAACTTGAAACTAGCAATTCCACTATTACTGTTTATTTATATGACATTTCCAGAAAAAGCAGATTAAAACAGAGAGAAAACAGATCACTTCTGTCTAGGGCTGAGGTCGAGACCAGAGTTGGCTGCAGATGGGCCTGCTGGGAATTTTTCTGGCAAAGGAACTGTCCTAAAAGTGGATTGTGGTGATGGTTGCAGAATCCTATGCAGTAATTAAAAATCATTGAGCTGTAGCCTTACAATGAGTGGATTTTGTTGTATTGAATTGTACCCCAATAAAGTTGTTATAGAATGTTAAACCATAAAAACAAGCCCCCAAACACAGCAACGAGGCAGTTAGTGTTTCCCTGGGATCAGCTCAGGTGACAGTTGCATTGTGCAAAATGATTCCTGTGACCCAGAGCATCATTAATGTTTACATAATGCTTTACTGCAGCCTTGGAGGGCAGGTAACTTGCACCTTGAAACTTGAAGTTCTTGCTAGTGTGGCTTGTAATCAAGGTAGAGTCGTTGTATAAATAATCAAGATGTGAGTAAATTTAAGGAGATGCCAAGTAAAGAAGGAGGTGACCCACCACCGTGAGACTGAATCCGGGAGGGGCCGATGGAAGTCATCCAATCCAGAACCGCCGGAATAGAGACCTTGCTAATGGATGGGTTTAAGAAACTGAAAATGCACGTTACAGAAACGAAACGAGCATCCGTTATAGGATCCAGTTTATGGTCAACACGGGGACGTCCACCCAATAGTATGTGTCTGCAGGAGGGGCCAGTGTGTGCTGCTGTGTTTCGTGTGTGATGTGCAAAGTACTAGTCCTTGAGGAGATGGGGGCACTGGCTTTTATTTTCCACAGTTGTCTTTTTAAATCTAGAAGACAAAAGCTTCTGTTGAGCGCTCCGGGCTGCAGGAGGGTCGTGGAATTGAATGGTCTGGCCCTCTGCAGGGGCCGCCTGTGTGTGTGTGTTTGGCTGGGGGGTGAGCGCCTGCACTGGCTGTCAGGGTGCGAGTTACATAACCCCTGGTGGTGGCAGTTCCTCGTCTGTAGAATGGGGTGAGAGCAGCGCCTTTCTTACAGGTGGATAAGGAGGGTTAGAGCAATTAACACACGCATTAGCACTAAGTAAGACTGAAGAAACACTCACTGAATTCACAGCTGTGCCAAGGCAGCTCAGTTCCAGGGCCAGGGGACACAAAACAGAAGGATCCTGCTCCCTACAGGGGAAGGGTGGGCTTGAGGAACATGGGAAGACCGAGGCCGCACAGGCGGACAACGGTGGACGGCACTGCGCGATGGGGAGGGGCCTCCGCCCAGGGAGATGTGGAAGAGGCGGCGCGAGGGCGCACGGAGCTGTGAGGGAAAGGCGGGTGCGGGGGCTGCAGGGGCCGAGCAGGAGGCTGGGCGAGGACGGTGCGTACCCCCTGCAGCCGCATGAAGGAGACAAGCCTTGAGAGGTGGCCCATTTGCCTCGGCTTCTGGTTTGTGTTCGGGAAGAGCCCGCGCTCAGCCCCATCTCAGCGGCTCCCGGGAGGGAGTGCAGGCCGCGCTGGACCCGCTCCTCCTCCTTCGCTCCGGCCTTGGGAGCAGCGGCCTCTGCCTCCCTTCCCAGGGCCGGCGCCTCCCTCCAGGGCTTGTTAACGGCAGAGTTTCTAACAGGGATTCAAGGAACCGCCTCTGGGCTGCCGCGGAGCGGGGAACATCCCTTGGGAAACGCAGCGCGTCTCGTGGTCGCGCCCAGGAACTTCTCGAGCCTGCGAGTCCGCTCGCGGGAGTCCCCCAGGCCGACGCCGCCCCAGCTCGCTCGCAGCTCGCCCGCCCGGGGAGGGGACCTGGAGCCTCAGCGGCTGGCCCGAAGCCAGGGGTCCCTGCACCTTCCCGCAATGGCTCCAGGGAGACCTGCCAGGCGCTCCTGAGCGCAGGGCGGCGCCGCTGTCCCCTCGCAGGAGCGGGAACTGCTTCTTTCTTCTGGACCTCTTCTCTGCCAAGGGTGGCGGTTGTACTGTCGTCGGGGCAGCCCTTATCCAGCTTCAGACGCCGCCTCCCCGAATGGGCCAGCTACTGGGGAAAGCCATCGGGGCCATCATGGGTGCACGTGCACAGACAAAACACCACGTGTGGACACAGAGAGAAGGCGGCCACCTGCAGGCCAAAAAGAGAAGCCTCCGCAGAAACAGGCCTCCGTGTGCCTTGATCTTGGACTCACAGCCTCAGACCTGGGAGAAAACGACCATCTGTAGTTGAAGCCCCAGGCTGGGCTATTTTGTTCCGGCAGCCGGAGGAAATTCCTACGGATATTTTCACAGACAACCCTGGCACTCCCAGGCCCATGCCCAGGGTGAAACCTCCAGGAAACCCAAGCGCAGCGCGACCTGCCAGTCACAGGTGAAGGGCTGCCTGGCTGGCTGCTGCCCACACAGGCTCACAGCTCACAGGGAGCCGGGTCTGAAGCCCCATCTGCTCAGAGGAGCCTTCTCCAGAAAGCCCAGGGAAGATGCCACCACCGCAGCTCTTCAGCACCGCTGTCCCTCTCTGAGCTCCAGCCTCACCCCATCCAGGACAGAGTTACACTCAGGTGGGTTTGGGAAACCAAGGAGCACGCAGGCTGTCTCTGCTCAGATCAGTCCAGAGAGCGGATGGTCCACATCTCCTCTTCTTCTAAGGACACCCGTCAGATTGGATTGGGGTCCACCATAGTGAACTCATTTTAGTGTGACCACCTCTTTAAAAGCCCTATGTCCAAATACAGTCACATTTTGAGGTAAAGAGGGTTGGAATGCTAAGATGAATTTTGAGGGAAACACGATGCCACCATAGTAAGACCTTTCAGGCCTGAGCTTTCCAGGTGAACAGAAAGGCAGAGTCCAAACTAAAAATGGAGGCTGTGGGGGATTCAAAAGTGTCACCTTTAGGCTGGAGGTGGGAGGAAGTGATGTTCTGGGGCTGCTTGGCTGGTTGTTCCAATGCGTCCAGGAGGAGAAACCGGGTTGGTGCTGCCTTTGCCCATTTGGAAAGCCATCTGGATTCATTTCCAGTGTTGTGTGTTTCTGGAAGCGATGCATACCCATGCCCTGGGCACAGTCTGGGGACCCGCTCTGTGACCACAGGCCAGCCACTCCCATCTCAGCCTGTTTTCACATCAACAAGATGAGGGTGATGAGATGATCTCAAAGGTCCCTGCTGGCTCTAAACTCTCAGCTTTCCTGTCCCTGAGATTCATCCTGTTTCTAAGATCTCTGCTGAGTATCCCGCCCTTCAGCAGAGTGAGTGAAGGCCAAGATAAAGAGCTGATTTTCTGGGCTGTTCTTCAGTACAGGTGGAGAAGGTGGCCCATGTGACTGAGATGGGGCACCCACCCACAAACGCCCCCCTGCATCCCCCCTGGCACAGCTCTTCTTCCTGACTCCTTGACCCCTAGAGCCCTGGGCCTGGGCCACAGCAGGAGCTCACAGTTGTCTGTCATTAGAGTCATTCCACCGCTGGCTCAGCTGTTCTGGGCTGAGGCAAACCTGGTCACTGTCTCAGAAGGACTCAGGGTGTCCCAGAAGACAGGGAGGGCCCTGGGTAGACTGGGCCCTGCTTACCCCTCTCAGTACAGAGTCTGGGTAAGTTGACCAGAAGAGCCATTGTCATCATTTGAGCTGGTCCACAAAGATGAGAGCTCAAGGAGTAAACGTGCAGATTGGTATAAATTGTCACAGCGTCCTGGAGGGGGCCTCTGGGGTCACTTGGTCAAATGCCCACAGCGTCTTCTGGGGAAACTGGGAGTTGAAGGCTGTGCTGCTTGAGGGCCTCTCCCTCTGCTCTAGTCTCTGGGGGGAGAAGGGGGTGAGGAGGTTCCTTATCTGGGTCTTATCTGGAACCTCTTTCCTCCTGATCACCGGACTCTAGGTCCTGAGTTTAAAACACTGGTTTTCCCCTCTAAGCAGGGGTAACTGGACTCCTGCATTCATTTCCACTCAGGATTGGCCTGCACAAGGCCCTTCTTTAGCTTTTAAACTTATCCGTGTCTTTAAATTCATTTATCTGTTCCCTGCTGTGCGCACACTCAGTCATCCCCCCTCCCCACGTCTGCTGTGTGAGCAGGGCTGTGCGTGCCAGGGCACCTGGGTGTGTGAGGGTGTGGGCGCCTCTAGACAACAATCTTGGGCACATCTCCCTTTTCCCCACTGGTCTCTGGGCTCTCCACATGGCTGCACACCCCAAGTGACCATGCCCATCCTGGCACCTCCCACAGTGACGATGCACAACCTGCTCCTCCACGCCCTGCCCCCACCCCTGAGGGTTTCTTGGGGACATCCTAGGTGTGATCTCACTGGGTCTGGGCTGCCCTCTCCTCACTGCCTCATAGGAAGCCCCAGCTCCTGCTCACTTTTCAGTCATCAGGCTCCAGCTGTGTCTCCCCGACATTCAGAACCAGTGTCTCCCCTCGTCCGCCCGGGGCTCTTCCTCCTCCTGGAGCGGCCTCCCCAGCCTGCACCTAGCGTGGGTTTGGGCAAAGCCCCTGCATCCTTCTGAGCTCAGGGCCTGGCACAGGCCAAAACCTTGGTCCACTCCCTGTGTGCCCCCTGCTCCCTGCAGTTCTGTGCTGGTGGGGCTGTGAGTGTGCGCTGCCATGGCCAGGTTGCTACTATTGCACTTTGCCATGTGTGGAGGGTGGGGTATCATCCTCGGGTGTCAGCTCAGGACCACACAGACAGACGGTCCTGGAACAGGCCTGCTGAGAGCACGGTTGCCTGCTCCAGAGAGTCCCAGACCTGCCCGCCTGGGTCACCCTCACGCAGGTCCCAGTCTGACAGTGACCACAGTGGGTCTTCGGGAGACAGGCAGGCCTCCCAGCACCCCTGAAAGTTGGGCCTGGGGATGGCTGTGGGTTAGAGGGGAGGGCCTTGCCCACGGGGGTTAGAGGGGAGGGCCTTGCCCACGGGGACCTCAGGCCGTGGGCACTTCCCCACTGCTGCCCCTGCCCTGCAGTGCCCCCTGGCTCTGGGTGTGGCTTTTGAGGTCCCCACAATCACACCCATCCTCTGCCTGCAGGTGTTTCCCACCACCCTCCTATGAGCCCCTTCCTCGCACCTCCCCCTGGCTGTCCTCAGCGGGGCCCCTGCTAATCCTCTCCGTAGTCAGTAGGAGCTCCCACGGGGTCCTCCTGGGCCGGCCTGCGCTGCCACCACGCACCTCACTCTCTTTACTGTCGCCAGCCCCTGAAGTCCATGCTGTTATTATCCCCATGTGACAAATGGGGACACCGAGGCACAGAGAGGCTGGCAGCCTTGCCAAGGGCAGCAGGAGGGAGGCTGCAGTAGTCTGGACCCCACTCCGCTCTCTCCTTCACCGGCACTAGATCTGTCTCTATGGCCACATCCCTGGCTATTTCAGACCAATACAATGGCATAGGTCACTTAAATAAAAAAGAAAACAAACAAATGTAAACGCCTGCACCCCTCCCACGCTGCCCGTGCGCTCGCCTCTGATTGGGATCGTGGCTCTCTGCTGCCCTCCTGTGGCCGTTGGTTGTCCTGGGTGGGGACGGGCGCTGACCTCAGGGACAGCAGCGGATACTGATTCCTCCAGGGTCAGACTTTGGCGCGCAACGTGATCAGGACAGATCTGAGCCCCGCGGTTATGGAGAGGCCAGCTTAGCTTTCATACACGTCACAAACACATACACAGTCTTTTGAAATGGAGGTGTAGAGCAATTTTTAAATTTAAAATTCATGTTTTATTTTTATTTGTTCTAGAGATGGGGTTTCTCCATGTTGCCCAGGCTGGTCTCAAACTCCTGGGCTCAAGTGATCCTCCTGCCTCGGCCTCCCAAAGTGCTGGGATTGCAGACATGAGAAACCCTGCCCAGCTGAAATGGAACATTTCTAATTTGTAGAGATAGGCTCTGTCTGAGCTGCCCTGGCTGGCGTGCAGTGACACTGCAATGTCTGACTCCCGGGCTCAAGGGATCCTTCCGCATCGGCCTCCCATCTTCAGCTGGGATTATAGGAACGAGCCGCCACACCTGGCTTCAAGCAATTTTTATATTCACACACACAAAACATGGACCTAACTGATTGCCATGAAGATTTTTTACATCTATGCCCCCAAATCACCCAATAAAATGAACGGACAACTTGATAGGAAAGGATTTGGTAAGGTACTTGGCAAAAAAACTGGCCTTGAGCATATTAAACTATTAATTATAAAAAATGTCAGGCATACACAAAAGTGAAGCAAGTAACAAAAACTCCCATGACCGCTGGCAAGATTCTTACTTCTTCTACTCTCCTGTGCTTTCACATCTATTTTCTTTTTATTTTTTGTTCATTTATTTATTTACTTATTTATTTTTGAGACAGGCTTCTACTCTGTGGCCCAGGCTGGAGTGCAGTGGCACCATCATGGGTCACTGCAGCCTCAACCTCCTAAGCTCAGGCAATCCTCCCACCTCAGCCTCCCAAGGGACCACGCCCGGCTGATTTTTGTATTTTTTGTAGAGATGGGTTTTCACCACGTTGCCCAGGTTGGTCTCCAACTACTGGGCTCAAGCAATCTTCCCACCTTGGCCTCAGCCTCCCAAAGTGCTTGGATTACAGATGTGTACACCCCACCTGCCCCCCCTTACACATATTTTCTCTTTGTTTATTATTTTCTTACAAATCTCTAACAATTGCAAATCTCTAAGTTTGCAGTTGCTCACACTGAGACTAATTATGCAACTTTTGTTTCATAAGAGGTATTGGTTAGTGAATTGAATTGTGCTCCTGGACAGAAGAGGACCCTGTGGAAACTTTCTGTGACATAGAACTTACCACATTTTTGGGTGCCATTGGTGTTCAGTAGATATTTTTCGATTGAATTACCTGGTCCTTGTGTGGGAAATGAATTAAGGACATCAAGTCTATGCCAATGAAATGCAATTAAAATGAAATAGGAATTCCCCCATCATGGGACTGGATGAGGCAGAGGCTGGTAAAACTTTTGCTTGGGTGACTGTGTCCAAAATTCTGCATCATGGAAGGGGCTGGATTAAGTTTGCTCTAAATTTTCTTCCAGTCTCGGGGTTCCGTGGCTATAAACAGTTCTGGTTGCAATGCTCAGGGTCCTTATGATTTGAGGGGTGCAAAATCCTAGAGAAATCTGAGGTTAATCAGGGATGCTTCCTGGAAGAGGAGAATTTGGGGCAAATTGAAATTTGTACGAGGCAAAAAGGTACAATGAGAATGAGGAGAATACACAGAAAGATATTTGATATTATAGAGTTGAAATTAATTTGGTAGGTTGAGCATTACCTAAGTGATATCAGCAAGTGGTCATAGAATACACTAAGATCCATTTACATAATGGAAAATCTTGCAGCCCCGTGACTAAGGAAAGTTACTGCTATTTTCACCAGTCCTTGGAGACACCTCCTGAGGAAAACTGGCAATGAGGCAGGGACTTACCGATCTGAGCCGTAGCTTCCTGTCCTGTAAAATGGGCATCATATTTTCACCACAGAATGTTTGCTGTGAGAATTAAGCTGAGTGGACAACCTGAAGTCATCTCCCACGGTGAGCCCTGGGTGCCACCTCCCTCCACCTCTCCAAAGCCCAGCAAACACCTCCCTGGGGTTTAGTCTAATCCTGAGGCCTAGTTCTAGTTCTGGCCTCTTTTCTCTCTGCCTTCAACGGAGATAATTTTTTCCGTGAAAAGAGAATTCTACTGCAAATATGTGCAAAGGACAGGCACAGAGCTTGGAACAATGGACACAAGTCCTGCAAATAGTTCAGACCAAAATACTGAAAATCAGTTTTGAAATAGCAGATGAAATTCTGTCACCACCCTCCAGTCATCATTCCCCAAAGGGGAAGCAGTTCAGCCAGTTTTCTCCTTACAGAAGCTGAGCTGACACAGAGCGGCACACACTGCTAGGGCATGGTGAGGAGACAGCAGGCTCGGGGGATTTCCACTGAATACACAAGCAAGCACGTCTCTACCCTGTCCCTCATCATCTCAAAGACAACTTGTATGCTCTGAATACGTCTTTATGACGTTCCCAGTGGGAGGAGTAGACATTCTCCAAAGAGAACTATAAAGGCTTATTTTCTGTCATCTGTAAGTTGTTCATCTAAGACCCTAGTGCTGGGCTATAACTGGTGTGAGACATCATATAAACATCATACAGGTGGGATCTATATGTCTATACACAGATCATAGAGCGATGTCTCCCACAGAGTAAGCACAGAATAAAACATTAGCAAGGAGAGTTAGGAGGCTCAGCTCAACGTCTTCTTCCAGTAGAAGTAATTCCAATTTTAAATAAGGAGTGACAACAATCCCAATGCCTTATTTCTGCACAGTGCTGGTTTACAATGTCCTATATTCATTTTCAATATATAGTACAAAATAATTAGTACACAAAAGATTGGGGGGAAAATTGTTTCTTCATCAGGTAAAAAGTACTGATGTTGGCTGTGTGTGGTGGCTCCCGCCTGTAACCTCAGCACTCTGGAAGGTGGATTGCTTGAGTCCAGGAGTTCCAGAAAACACTATCTCTACAACAATACCGAATCCCTTACTAAAAAATTCATCAGGTGTGGTGCACGCACCTGTATCCCAGCTTCTCAGGAGGCTGAGCTGGAGACTCACCTGAGCCCAGGAGATCAAGGCTGCAATGAGCCAAGATTGTGTCACTGCACTCTAGCCTGGGTGACAGAGTAAGACCCTGAAAAAAA
>NW_012116544.1:465973-469212 GCF_000951035.1 Colobus angolensis palliatus | reverse complement strand
TTATTTATTTATTTATTTTTGAGACGGAGTCTCGTTCTGTTGCCTAGGCTGGAGTGCAGTGGCGCGATCTCAGCTCAAGTCCACTTCTGCCACAAAGGGACCCCACCTGACCCCGCCAGGTGATCCCTTCCCATACACATGGCACCTCTTTGGCACAATGCATGTGTTGCTGAGGGCTGCAGCTGGGGTCACTACAGCCTCCTGATTGGTCCCTGGCTTCACACAGCAGACTGAGGGCAAAGGCATCGCCTGCAACTTAAGCCAGGTGGTGTCAGTCTTGTGCCCAGGATATGCCACTGGCTCCCAACGCACTCCCAGCAAGGGCCAATGCCCTTCCAGGATCCCCCCACTACCCCTCCCGCAGCTCCCTGCCCTCACCCCTGACTCCGGGTGTCTCATCTGCCAAGGCGCTTTTATTATTATTTTTTTCCTGGAGTGAGCCAGACGCCTCTGACCTTAGGACCTTTCCTTCTCCGTCTGCATGGAGCATCTTCGCCACTCGTCTACCCTCCCTCAGGTCTCCCCGACATGTCTTCTGCTCATTGAGAACTTTGCTGCAAAGCGCCCCATGCTGCCCTCCTTCTCTGCTTGCTTTCACTCCACAGCTCTCATCACCCCCGATACTCTGCGTGCTTATCTAGTGGGGTGTTTTTTGTGTTGTGGAGACAGAGTGGTCCAGGGTGGGGTGTGGTGGTGTGATCAAGGCTCATGTAAGTTGCACCTCCTGGGCTCAAGTAATCCTCCCACCTCAGCCATCCGAGTAGTTGGGACCACAGGTGCGTACCACCATGCTCGGCTAATTTTTTAATTTTTTGTGAAGATGGGGTGGTCTCCTTATGTTGCCCAGGCTGATCTTGAACTCCTGATCTCAAGCAATCCTCCCGCCTCGGCCTCCCAAAGTGCTGGGATTCCAGGAGTGAACCACTGCACCCGGCCCTGTGGTTTTTGAATCATCAGCTCTATTCCACTGGCTGAGTGTCCTGAGGGCAGGGAGCTCTTGCCTGGTTTGCTCTCTGCTCTGTCTCTAAGATGGTGCCACTGTGAGATACTCAGTTGCATGTTAACTAAGTAAAACAATACCCTTGAAGTGAAATGCAGCTGCAGTTTCCATGTTCTGAAAGCAGAGGATTTCCCTTTTATTGGGGGGAGAGCTTTCTCCTGACCTGAGTGTAGCAGAGGTCAGTGCTAGCTTCCTTCCCGTGCAGAACTGTGAGCGCCAGCGCATGTCTTCAGTTTACAAAAGACAAGGGTGAGAGGCACAAATACAAGACAGTTGCATGCAGATGTATTCAGGTCCTTTTCTCGCTGCAAAGACAAAATGAGGCCATTCCGTAGGACATGTTCTTTGTGCAAAGTCCTCAACTCTTACGCACCTGCCCAGGTGCAGAGCCTTGGATTTAGCCACTTGAGCTGTGTCCCACAGAGTGGAGCATGTCCTGACTTGTGCCCCAGAAGATGTGCCCAGGGGTCCTTGCCACCAACAACACCTATGTATGATGTGGTGGGGGTTTTCTATAGGAGCAAACTGCTGTTCCCACAGTCTTCAAACACCATCTTGGCCATATGGACCCGAGGTCCAACCAACCAGCAAAACAAACCAGGTCCCCCAGAAATTCACAGCAGAAGTTCCCCTTCCTGTCTGCAGATGCCCAGCCCTACTACTGTGTACAGAGGCACAGGCCACTTGCACCTTCAGAGACAAGCATTCTGTCCGTTTCTGATTCTCTCTCTCTCTCTGTCCATCTCTCTTCCTTTCACTCCATGTTTACATCTCTGTGTCTCTTCGGAAATGCTTATAGCACATCTATGTAACAAGTGGCTCTCTCTAGAAAGAAGTTTTCTTTGCAGAAACTGAAAATAGACAGAAAACTGGAAAGGGCATCTGAAGCCATGAGTCCAAGGCCCAGCCCTGCTGCCAGCTACTGTGGGCTGTGTCCATCTCTCTGTGACTCTGCAGACATAGCTGTGTCCACCGTGGAAGGAGGATAATTGCGGCATGCCTGTGAGCCTCTGATGAGGGAGTTTATGTGGGGTTTCCAGGACAGGTTCTGCAGATGTAACTCGTACAATTCTATGTGGGTCACTAAGGACATTTGTCTCCCTATCCGGGATGGCTTCCTTGAACTCAGATTCTTATACCCACTGTGTACTCAGCATCCCCCCAGATGGCCAGTGGGGCTGTTCTGTCTGAAGAGGCCAAACAGAGCTGTTGGGCTGCCCCGGAGAAACACTTGTCCTGTCCTCCTTCCCAGCTCAGTTAAAGACACGTCTGTCCCAGGTCACAGCACTTGGATTATTCTGGAGTTCTCTCCTCTCACATACATGTCCCAACCACTGGAAACCCCTGCTGGCTCTTCTTCCAAAACATATCCACCCCACATATCCACCCCTGACCATCGCTCACCCCTGCCAGCCCCTACCTGGCCACACCATCTTTGCAGCTGCCCTGGAGGATGGCAATGGTCCCCAACTGGACTTGCCTCCTAAGTCCTCTCTAGTTCCCCACTCCTGCAAGAATAAAGCCAACAAACTTCTAGAGGAAATGCAAGACCTCATCCGCAGGCCATCCATCACCACCCAGACATCCTTTCCTTCTGCTCTCCCCAGAGCTCTGTGGACTCCTGGTCCCTGGCCTCCCTGCAGGTTTCCCTCGCACAGCAGGACAAGGCCAGCCCAAGGGCCTGGGTCTTTGCTCTCACCTCCATGTAAAAGGCTCTTCCCAGACAGGCCCTGCCTTGCTCCCTCACCGTCTCAGCCCATTTGGAGTTGAAATCCTTCCTCCTCCCTCCCCTTGCCTGCCTTGACTCCCATAGCACACGAAGCCAGGAGGTGTGCTCCATGCTCTTCATGAAGACATTTTTTTCCTGCTTTCCCAAGTAGGACCCATGTTCCCTGGCACCTCTGTGTTCGTGGTGGGATCCCTGGCTCCGGGAACGGTGCCTGGCATCTACTGTGCTCTCAGTAACCATGTGATGAACGAATAATGATTGTTTTATGAAATACAACTGAATTTATTCCCACATCTCACTGGGTCACTTTCCTGCTCTCTAACTTCAGACATTTCTGCTGGGTGTTTATCTAGTGACTTTATTTTTTTTCCTAGTGTTATGCCCAGACCGTTTATTCCCCGAAGAAGACCACCAGAGTCCAGAGTCAAAGCCAAGCGGCAAGGATCTTTAACGCAAGTTCGAACTTGGTCCCTCCGTTTCACAACATACAAGAGGGCCTCGAACAATGCG
>NW_012116544.1:463327-465658 GCF_000951035.1 Colobus angolensis palliatus | reverse complement strand
TATTTGCACTGGGCCGTGTTTGTACTGGGCCCAGGAAATTGAGAGATATATGGTGTCTGTACTGGGCCCAGGACTGAGGAATGTGCCTGATTTCTTTCACTAGGAACCACAATGTGGAAGAAGCGACTGCGTCTCTGCAATATTCTCCTGGGGATGAGAGGACCCCACCCCACATCAGCCCCCTCCTTCCTAGCCCTTCACCTTCACTCTCCCCACACATCCATTCTTGTCTTCCTGTTGTGGACCACTCTCCACCCCAGGGACCTAGACCCCAGTCTCCAACCCAGACAGAGGGAGGGGGACAGGAAAAGGTGAGTAAGACACCAAGGAGAGAGAGAGAGATGTGGGTCAAAGGAACCAGACGAGAAGAGTGAGGAGAGACACCACACCAGCAGAGAGATGCCCCTCCAAAAACCCAAACAATTACACCCTGATGGAGGCAGACAGTAGGAGGAAGAGCAAGTGCTGATGAACAAGACAAATGGGGATGTGAACCAGCAACAGGAGCAGGAGCTGCAGGGGAGAGAGAGGAGGCAACAGGACAAGACCTTCACTCACCTGTGGGTGGGTCCCCTTCAGGGAAACAAACTCAGCAGGGACGCCTGTGGAGGAGATCCTAGCGTCAGAATCATGCACTCATCCTCCTGTGTTTGCTCCCACTGGGTCATGAGACAGGAGAAGCCCCAGCCCCGACCTCCTTCCTCATCCCCGGCCAACTCCTCGTCAGGCTGCGGAGCCCACGGCACCCCTGACCTTTGGTGGCCCCTCAGACTCAGAGAGCGCAGCTCACACAGACCACAGCCTCCTCTCAGAGGGAGAAACAGGCTCAGGGAAGGAGCTGGTGCTGCACAGGAGAGGTGGAGCCAGCAGCGGTGCCCCGAGCCCACCCAGGATGCCCACCTCCCCGCAGGACACCCTGGCTCTGGCCCAGGTGGCAGAACCGCCTCCCACTGCCCACACAGGTACTGAACCCAGACACGGGATGAGGAGGGGAAGCTGACTTCAGACCTCAGCTCCCAGGGGACCCACAGACTCCAGCCCTGGAAGAGACGCTCCCAAGATTACAATTAAAAAGACCCACAGAGGGGCCTGGGGACAGGAACAGGAACAGGGTCAGTGGGGACAGTGTGAGGAAACCCAGCTGGGGGAGGAAGGATGCAGGGTATAGGAATACATGTGTGAAAACTGAATGTCTGAGACAGGTCTCAGTTAATTTAGAAAGTTTATTTTGCCAAGATCGAAGACAAGCACCCGTGACACAGCTTCAGGAGGTCCTGACAACATGTGCCCAGGGTGGGCAGAGCACAGTTTGGTTTTATGCATTTTAGGGGGACATGAGCCCTCATTCAACATATGTAAGATGAATGTCTGTTTGGTCTGGAAAGGCTGGACAACTCCAAGTGGGGAGGCAGCTTCCAGGTCACAGGTACATAAGAGACAAATGGCTGCATGCTTTTGAGTTTCTGATGAGCCTCTCCAAAGGAGGCAACCATATATGCATTTATCTCAGTGAGCAGACGGGCGACTTTGAATAGAATGGGAGGCTGGTTTGCCCTAAGCAGTTCTCAGCTTGACTTTTCCCTTTAGCTTTGTGATTTTTCAGGAGAAAGCATTTTAGAATAAAAGGAGTCTCTGGTCTCAGGTTTTGTCTGATCTCTCATGGCTAGGATGGTTTATTCTTAGATGGGTAGGTCCTGAGTTATTAGGAAAGCTCATTTTTAGCAGGTTGTGAAGTCTCATGTCCTGTGAAGAGAAAATAGGGGGAGGAAGGGGGGAAAACAATAAGAAACAAAAGAACAGCCCTGGGAAATTGATATAGGCCACATTACTCTGAAGTCCACACATCAGTAGGCAGGTATGAGAGTGGTTTATGTATGTAAACAGGTTGTTGTTATTTTCTTCTGAAGTTTAAGTTGTCTGGCTTCAGTTCACAGGGCTTTATGAAGGCACAGCTTAGTTTTCAGTGACTCCAAATTAGGAAAAATGAGAAACAAGAAAAAAATTGAAAACATTATTTTGAAAACTTGTAACCAAGAAAAATTAGAATTCAGTCCAAACTGTAGAGAATAATGAAAATGGAAAAACATTAGACATGACTAGAATCTAACAAGTGTACTATAGTTTCTGAAACATAATTTGTTTTCTCCCTGGTTTCCCATTTTTACTAAAGACAAATTATGGTAGGACTGATTTGCTTTAATATACCTGGCCTGATTATTTGTATACAGAGCAGTAATAATAATAATAATAATAATAATAATAATTTTATTATTATTATTTTTGAGACAGAGTCTCACTCTGTTGCCCAGGCTGGAGTGAAGAGGCATGATC
>NW_012116544.1:456085-460334 GCF_000951035.1 Colobus angolensis palliatus | reverse complement strand
TGTAAACAGGTTGTTGTTATTTTCTTCTGAAGTTTAAGTTGTCTGGCTTCAGTTCACAGGGCTTTATGAAGGCACAGCTTAGTTTTCAGTGACTCTAAATTAGGAAACATGAGAAACAAGAAAAAAATGGAAAACATTATTTTGAAAACTTGTAACCAAGAAAAATTAGAATTCAGTCCAAACTGTAGAGAATCATAAAAATGGAAAAACATTAGACATGACTAGAATCTAACAAGTGTACTATAGTTTCTGAAACGTAATTTGTTTTCTCCCCAGTTTCCCGTTTTTACTAAAGACAAATTATGGCAGGACTGATTTGCTTTAATATACCTGGCCTGATTATTTGTATACAGTGCAGCAATAATAATAATAATAATGATAATTTTATTATTATTATTTTTGAGACAGAGTCTCACTCTGTTGCCCAGGCTGGAGTGAAGAGGCATGATCTCGGCTCACTGCAACCTCTGCCTCCTGGGTTCAAGCGATTCTCCTGCCTCAGCCTCCTGAGTAGCTGGGATTACAGGTGTATGCCACATACCTGGCTAATTTTTGTATTTTTAGTAGAGATGAGGTTTCACCATGTTGGCCAGGCTGGTCTCAAACTCCTAACCTGAAGTGATCCACATACCTTGTCCTCCCATACTGTTGGGATTATAGGTTTGAGCCACTGCGCTTAGCCTGAATAATTATTATTTTTTAAACATAGATTTATAAATTGGCTTTGATGGGACTTTGTTCCATAGAAGGAATCTCAGACAAGACTTTTTAAAGCCGATCCCAGTCATAGATTTGTATCATGAAATACCTATGAGTTGGGTAAATTCCTCTCCTCTTGAGGTCCCAAGATAAAACATGGGGCTCCTGGGAATGTCAGAAAGTGACATTCTTTACTTACCACAGATCAGGAACCTTGTACAGGGACTGTGTAGACAAGGTATGAGGGCAGTTTTCCCAGAAGGCTTTTATTGGTTCTATAAGTCAAGTTTGATTCCTTAAAGGAAAACACACCATTCCAGTCAAACTCTTGGGAAAATAACCAGTTTCTTCAATTGTGTCCTGTTACAAATGAAAACAGAATCTTATTACACTTATGCAAATAACTGTATTGACATGAATTAAGAATACTCACAAATAGTTTCCAAATTCTGGAGAATTCAGGTAGAGAGAAACAAATATGCTCCAAATTTTATTTATAGGAGTATACTAACTTGTTAAAAGCTGTCAACAGCTCAAAAGAAAAGTTTCCTTGATTCTGAAAAAACAAAGCAAAGGATCAGCAATGTTTTAAGCAAAAAGTCAAAAAGATTACTTCAGTTTCTTATTAGTTTAGTCCATGCAGTTAATTCTGGTTCTGCTTGATATTCATTTCAGCTCTCCATGAGTCCTGAAAGTTTTCCCTCTATTCTGGTGTCACACTCTCCAAACTTATCAGACACCTGCATTTAAAAGCACCTGTTAGAGTTTTGCAGCTGATTATAAAACCACCTTCTAGAGAGGATCAAAACAAGACAAGAATTGTCTGTGGATGACAAAAAGTTTTAGGGCAGTCATAGTCAAAGAAACAATTGACATGTAAAATTTATTACCTCTGTGGCACATTAACATAACAATTATAACTATTACTGATAATGCACACTAAGTCATGTCAAAATTATAGGAGTTTCCCATAATTTTGGAGCTCATACTAATAACATATTTATATAAATACAGCCCAAAGAAAACCAAACACCATTTCATATATGATAATGCTTCTTGTATAATTGTTATACCAAATAAGCCAAGTAATGTCATCTTTGATCTTTAGGGAACCTAATACATAAAAGGATTAATTAGGTCAGAAATATATGTAATAATTTAATTTTGAAAAGTTTGTCAAATATCAAAGGTTTAAAACACTTGATATTACAGGTAATTTAAAAATAAGACATTCATTTGACTAAAGTGATACCTCAAGGATTTCAAAAAAGGGTGAAAACCTTCATTCTTTGGGAGAGGAGACAGTATTCTAAACAATAAGCTCTATAAAACAGCATGAAGCCAGTTAACTTTGTTTCTCAAAATTTAATTAAAATCTATAAAATTTTAATCTCGACCATAAGATATAACTTCCATAAATCTTTTATATCCTTTATAACCTTTATTGTGGAGCCAGTAAATACTTCAAGAAAACCTTGGTAATCTGCCACAGGGGCCCATATCCTGGTCTTATATCAGTGTGCCTTTGACATTAGCGATTAATTTATAGAAAAGTTGAACTTATTTTATCTCTCAAAATCACACAGTCACCCACCCCTACCTCTTCTGTGATAGTCCCTGGGCCTTGAGGAGTCAAATAGAAGTTGAATAGCTTTAATTTCTGGTCCTGTATCTCAGGGATGCAATTTATTTTCATTGGCATCTTTTACTGGGCCTGAAGATGAGATTTTAATTGCTGTTAGTGTTTAAGATTTAGCAGGACTTGGTGTCCTTTTTAGACCCAGGAGTCAAGGCCCTGTAACTCAAATGTCACAAGTACTTTAAAAGCACATACAGAAAAATATGTGAATATAATAACCTTAATTAAAATTTTTTTAAATCTGGTTTTTTTTTTTCCCTAAACAGACCAAAACTAATAATAATAGCATAGGAATTGTTTTGATAAACTGTACCATCTGCTAGGCCAGTTACCAAAAGGCAAAATAAAAGATCATCTGCACTGCACAGAATGTTATGTCAGAAAAAAACATTTCCTTTCGACTTTTAAGAAAACATTGTTAGCATCAGGCCACAACAAACAGAACTCGAGGAAAAAACTTATATAAGCTGAAAATGAGTTGAAGGAAGAGAGTTACTATTTCATGCCCTTTAAAAGGAGAGAGAAAACCAAAAATGACAAGATGCAATAAAAGTAGAATTTTGGGTTAAAAAAATTAGTCTCTTATAATTTATTAAGAGTAAAACAATCTCATAAGAAAATTTCATTTTTCTAACCAATTATTTAGTGTATAAGTTTTTTTTTTTTACATCAAGCTCAATCTCTAGAAAGACCATTATAGTTCTCCTCTAATTATAGACAACTTGTAATGTGATTTTTTTTTGTTTTTTTAAAAACATAAATCCTCTTATTGTGACTGTTCATAACATGCTTGGACTTTCTGGTTTGTCCTGAATATCTTCCTTTCTTCACCAGTCATTTTATTCTAGGACTAAATTTAGTCCTCATTTAGGACTAAATGAGATTCTTTCTCATATAAAATTATTTCTCTTTAAGCTACCTAACAAAAAAACTCTTTATTTTTATAACTTTCTTTACATCTCTCTTATTTCCTGGGTTTTTTTTACCTTGTTTTATAAATAACATTTAAATAAGCTTTGAATTAGACAAAAATGTTCACCTTTTTAAAAAGGACATACATTTATTTTTAGAAAGAATGTTTTCCTACAATATGTTTTTTATTGGAAAATGCCCCAATACTAAAATATCTATTATTTAATTTAATATAACTTTAGATTTTAAATTCTGGTGAGTTTATTTACAAGTCTTTATTTCATTACATTTTTCCTAATTATTAATCACTTAACTAGATTATTTATGAAAACTACAGTAGTCATCATTTAAAGGTATGGAAACACCATTGCAAAATTACAATTGAGACAGTGAAAAAGATCTGACCTAATCAACTCCATCTTGCTTCTCAACTGCAAGGTCCTTGTTCATTCCTGGGTGTAGACTAAACTAACTTTGGGAGGAACTTAGTTTATGGTTTAGCTTTGAAACAAAGATGATAACAGTCCTTTTCCAAAACAAATCTTACTGCCTGTGGACTAGCCCATCTAAAGCCACAAGATTAGCAATTATGGTATCTTACTAAATTCAAGATGCAGCTATTTTCATTAAACCAATATCAACATCTTATTTATTAAAAATTAAAAAATTATATCAGAAAAGATCATTCTGTCATGGGCTGGGTTTGTAGTTTGGTAACCCCTATGCCACATTTTGACACCTTATAGTATTTGGCAGGGATAAGTATAAAATTGCTTGATTAATAAATGCAAAAATATGTATGCTGTCTGTTCTTAAGACATTTCTAATATTACCTTACCAATAATTTTAAAGCTAGCTTATTTATTAAAGATTTTACTTAAGTTATGTAAACTTGAAAAAGCATTTGACTAGTCTTTTCCTTTTTCCTGATAAAATATTTTATTCAAGCATTTTTATTTTCTTAAGCCAATTAGAGCTCTTTTATACATTTTCAATAGC
>NW_012116544.1:451878-455081 GCF_000951035.1 Colobus angolensis palliatus | reverse complement strand
TATAACTTTTACTTCAGAACTTTAACCATGAGATAAATACAAATTCACCAGCTTGCAAACAAAAAACTCGTTGGATCCAAACATTGGTTTTTAATCTTACAGAAAAATAACAGCAGATTTAAAGCAGCCAGAAAACAAAATAGAGAAAAAGAGGATCTAGGAACTCTGTAGTTTGCAGGACGACCTTAGGGCTTTTTTCCTTAATGTAAATGTGCACAAAGGCCATATGACTTCCATTTTACATAAATTCTGTCAAGTAGAGGTGATATAAAACCTACAGAGTCCTTAAAAGGGGGTCAGTCTCCTTGTTTCCTCCTTGTTCTTAGATTATTTGTTTTCCACTTTTTTTCTTATAAGGAGGAACTGAGCTGTGGCCTAGGGTTTTTGTGGGGTGGATTGATGCGTGCTGCTTGTGGGCAGCACTCCACAGTGTGTCACCACAGAATCATTTCCACCCTCTTACAAGGCTCAGTTTCTCTCTCCAGCGGTTTATGACCTCTGAGAGGGCTCAAAATGCTAGGTGATTAGCCCTTAGATGTGTTTCCTGGACAAGCCTTCTAAAAATTAATTTTTGTTGGGGATTTCCCTGTAGGGCTGCTGCATGTCACAGGGGGCCAACCCTTAGACACTCACAAGAGGCTCCTGGCCACTGAGGGCTGCCTTTTGGCTGGGAGGAGTAAGTGCCCTTTCTCTTTGGAGCTGAGAAAACTCAGTCTGTCATTTACCTACAAAAACAGCAGTTCAATTCCTCACACAAATGGACACAGACAAGCCAAATAGAGATTAATTTTGGGAGGAAAAGCAATAGGGTAGACCCTGTAGAATACATGTCCGAACTAGAATTAGGATCCTTAAACAACAGCTTCCTAGGAGAGAGAAAAAACAACAACAGCCAAGACCACTTCCTTTAAACTGTGCTCAGTCACCCCTACTTTGTAGCTCTTGTCCACCATTACACACACCAAGGTCAAATCCTCTCACAGTATAAGGTAATCTCTGGTACCCCCAAAGTCAAAGAGGTCAGGTCATGCAATACAGGAAAACAGCTTTAGACCTAAGAAGAATTTGCCCTCAACTCTTGAAACTCCACAAAGAAAACAGAACACCCCGAAAGGAGTGAGTGGTGCCTTTGTTCTGCATTCTTTAAAGGGGTTCAAGTAATTAGAAGCCTTCTTTAGATTTTTTGGTACTGCAGATGGTAAAGTGGGTAGGAGGTATAGGGTGGAAGAAAAGTAAATTAAAGAACATTTATTTTTTAAGACAGAAAGCAAACACAGAAACAAGCTCATTTTTGTTTGTTTTGTTTTGTTTTTGCTTTGCTTTTTCCTCTTTTGCAGCTGCAAGGAATTTTAGCCAAATTAGAGAGGCATTGTTACCAACTATAATTTGGAATTCTCACTTGGATTTGACCAAGTGAGGTACAGTTGGTCAAATCTGATGGGAGAGAGACTGGAACAAACAACAACAACAACAAAGCCCAACAATATGATCACTCAGTTCTGTAATGGCAAGAAGAAATTCAGACCAGCTGGTTGTTAAACGTTAGCCAAGACAAAAGCCCAACTCAGCTACTGTTGTACCCGAGTGAGTTAGAAAGAAACGCCACACTTTGAGATGAATTCAGGAGTCCTTTATTAGCCGGCGACCGAGAGATGGCTAACGCTCAAAATTCTCTCGGTCCGAGGAAGGGGCTTGATTTTCTTTTATACTTTGGTTTAGAGAGGGAAGGAGGTGCTTAACTGTAGCAATTCTACAGAAGTAAACACATACAAAAGTTAAAAGGATAAACGGTTCCAGGAAAAACAAACAGTTCTAAGTGCTGGGGCTCTAAATTCATCACAAGGTGATAGGTGTGGGGGCTCTGTGGGGCTTTATGGTGCTATCTCCCGAGTGAATTCCTAGGAACTACGGACATAGCTCGCCACGTAACCTTATCAGTTAATGGGACTCTTTGATATGCAAAGAGTCAGTTTACACAAGTTAACTCCTTGAGGAAGGCGGTGGGTGAGGAGCCCTTGATGTCTTGCAAATGACAGAGCCAAATGGAGTCCCTCTGGTTTTCTCAGCTAAGGGAGATTCATATTAAAACAAGGTTAAGTAGCTAAGGGAGAGTCTATTCATGTTAAAACAAGGTTAGGTATTACCCTGCTTACCTAGGGATGGGTCTGAGGCTGAAGACCACTTTTTACCGTCCTAAAAGCAGGAAAAACAACTTAAACTCATCTTCCCGGCTGGGAGTGAGCTCCAGTTCCGTAAAGGAGTTACCTGCCTTCCATCATTATGGAAGCAGGAAATCTTGCCTTTCTTGTTGGAAGCAAGGAAAACTCCAAAAAAGGGGAGTTGTTCAGGAAAATAAACTTAAGATCTTGACCAAATTTTGGGAGATCAGGGATTCTCTGGAGGAGATGCTCCCAGACCTCAGCATGTTGTCCTCTTGGTTTGAGCCGTAAAGTTGGCTCATGCTGGTATCAAGCACTGATAGGAGATCTGTGAAAAGTCAGGGGCATCTCCACTCAGAATCCCCCTGTGGTTACCAAAATGTGAACCCCAAATGTCTGAGATAGGTCTTGGTTAATTTAGAAAGTTTATTTTGCCAAGATTGAAGACCTGCACCTGTGATACAACCTCAGGGGGTCCTGACATGTGGCCAAGGTGGTCAGGGCACAGTTTGATCTTATGCATTTTAGAAGACATGAGACACCAATCAGCATATGTAAAAGGAACATTGGCTTGGTCTGGAGAGGCAGCGCAACTCCAAGCAAAGGCGGGACAACTCGAAGCGGGGAGGGGGCTTCCAGGTCAGGGGTAGATAAGAGACAAATGGTTGCATTCTTTTGAGTTTGTGACGAGCGTCTCCAAAGGAGGCAACCAGATATGCATTTACCTCAGTGAGCAGATGGGTAACTTTGAATAGAATGGGAGGCAGGTTTGCCCTCAGCAGTTCCCAGCTTGACTTTTCCCTTTAGCTTAGTGATCTCAGGGCCCCAGGATTTATGTTCCTTTCACACAGGCATGCAGGGGATATTCCTGGTGTTCTACAGGACCCCCACATTCAGCCCTTCCCAGTGACCCCCAGCGCCCTCATGGGGTCTCCATCTCATACCTCATGGAAGGGAAAGAGCAGCACCACATCCAGAGGAGTCGGGTGGAGGCATGTGGGCCTTGGGTCATCCCAAACCCTGACAGGCATTTCTTTTTTTTTT
>NW_012116544.1:450364-451408 GCF_000951035.1 Colobus angolensis palliatus | reverse complement strand
TACATTTTACAGTCACTCTGGACTTGGCTTTATGTCTCATGGAAACAGATCTCTTTCCAAAACGGCAAATTCATTCGAAACCCAATGGTAGAATCACCAACTTCTCTGTTCCTTTTAACTGTTTGGTTTTATTTTACTGGTTTCCTTTTATTTTCACAACAGCAATAAAGCGTGTTTCACTTGCCATACAAAGCTACTGGGGGCTTCAGCTGGAGGCAAAACGACAGAGAACCTCAGTCAGATCAGAGGGCTGAGGGGAGATGGATTGTGGGGAGAGGGGCCAGTATAGGGAGTGGATGCTGAGGACCTAGGAAAACAGGCCTTGGTCATGCTGGTTCCAGGGATAGCAAAGCAGGTTTTACAGAATCTCCCTACAGTGCCAGCCTCCCTCTGTCCCAGCCTCCCTCTGGGCTATCCTTGCACAGCCAGCTGCTCCGCCCTGGGTCTGTGCAGGGGCCTGGTGTTTCCCCTCCACACTTTCCACCAAGCTCTTCTCTCCTGGGAACTTACTTTGCTTCTCTGTCTCCTCCTGCTGAAACTTAACCACTCTATAGGGAAACGTTTAAAATTCCCCTTTACTCTTCCAACCTTCCCAAGACTCCATCCACAGCCCCCTCCTCTGCTGTGAGCTCCTCCATGACAACATAGATGAGCCTGGAGGACTCTACGCTCAGTGAAATAAGCCAGGCCCAGGAGGATACATTCCTCACATCTCATCGTATCCAGAATCTAAAACACACTCATGGAGGCAGAGCATACAAAGGTGGATCACAGGCTGGGGCTGGGCGACTGGGGAGGTTTTGGTCAAAGAGTATAAAGTTTCAGTTAGGAGGAAAAAATTTTTGAGATCGATTGCACAGCATGGTGACTATAGTTAATAATCACTATAAGATGTATAATACATTGTATTATATATAATATATGTATTGTATTCTTTGAAATTGCTGAGAAAGTAGATTCCTAATGTTCTCATCATTAGCTGTGGATGTTGGCCTTAGTATACCAGGACCCAGTTCAGTCTGGTATGAATAATTTTTTTTTTTT
>NW_012116544.1:445796-447934 GCF_000951035.1 Colobus angolensis palliatus | reverse complement strand
AAGCTTATACCAATATCTGATATATTTAGATTTGAATCCATAATCTTACTGTTTGATTTTTACTTGTCCTACTTGGCTTATCTTTTTCTCCCTGCCTTTTTTGGGGGCACTTAGGAGAGGAACTAAGAAAGTGATATTTGGCCAGGTGCGGGTGGCTCATGCCTGTAATCTCAGCACTTTGGGAGGTCAAGGCAGGAGGATGACTTGAGGCTAGGAGCTTGAGACCAGCCTGTCTAACATGCTGAAACCCCCTCTCTACTAAAAATACAAAAATTAGCTGGGTGGTGGTGCAGGCCTATAAACTCAGGAAGCTGAGGCAGGAGAATTGCTTGAGTCCAAGACGTGGAGGTTGCAGTGAGCAGAAATTGTACCACTGCACTAAAAAAAGTGGTATTTACCATTTATTTCTTCTTTCTCTAATATCTTAGTTTTTTTCTTTATTCTTTCGGTGGCGACCTGGAAATTACAACCCACATACCTCACTTACTAGTGTCTCATATAAAGATGTATTTTTGCTACTTCCTGGCTTTCATGAGGACCTTAGAACACGTTATTTCCCCCACTGCTCTGCCTTCTTTGTCATTGTTTTTATGCAGTTAGATTCTACACATACCTTAAACCCCACACAGCCTAACTAACCTGATTTGATATTGTCAATATGCAGGTGGATTCACTCACACATTTGCCCTTTCTATTGTTCTTCAGGCCTCTCTGCATGCCCATCCTCTGGGGTCATTTTCCTTCTGCTCCTGCTTGTAGAATTCCTTTTAGGGTTTTGTCTTTTGCTTTTTGTTTCAGTTCCTTTTTTCATTTTTGTGGTTTGGTTTTGTTTTGATGCAAATCTTCTGAAAGAAAATACTCTAAAGTTTTTCTTCGAATGAATTCATCTTTATTTGCCTTCATTTTAAAATAATATTTCTGTTGGAACTATAATTCTACGTGGGCAGTAATTTTAATCCAAGACTTTAAAGGTGGCTTTCATCACTGTTGTGTGTGTGTGTGTGTGTGTGTGTGTATTGAAAAGCCTGCTGTTAGTCTTCTTGTTGCACTTTTTAATGTAATTTGTTTTTTCTTCTGGATACTGCTAAAACTTTTCTTTTTGTTTTGATTATCAGCTGTAATGCTATTGTGAGCCTAGCTTGGACTTCTTTGTATTCATCTTGCTATTGGTTAATAGAGTTTCTTAATCTGTGACTTGATGTCTTTCATCACTTTAAAAAAATTGCTCTACCCATGTTTTTTTTCTTTCTTTTCTTTTCTTTTTTTTTAAATTGAGACAGGGTCTCACTCTTTTGCCCAGGTTGGAGTGCAGCGACACAATCTTGGCTCACTGCAGCCTCAACCTCCTGTGCTTAAGTGATCCTCCTGCCTCAGTCTCCCAAGTAGCTGGGTCCACAGGTGCCCACCACTGCACCTGGCTAATTTTTTAATTTTTTGTAAAGATGGGGTCTCTCTATTTTGCTCAGGCTGGTCTCCAACTCCTGGCGTCAAGTGATTCTCATGCCTTGGCCTCCCAAAGTGCTGAGATTACAGGCATGAGCCATGAGACCTGGCTTTTACCACCCCTCGGCTTCCGTCTATATTTTTAAAAAATATTGTTTGCATCCTATTCTTTCCTGCCCCTCTACTTTTGGGACTCCAGCAACATTGAAGTGAGACCTTGCTATGCCCATGTGTTTCTCACCCTCCCTTCCATGGTTCACGTTCTTTTTCCTCTGTGTTTCAGCCTTGGTTTTGTCTGCTGACCTCTTACTCAGTTCACTAACTATCTGGGTCTAAACTACTGCCAAATTCATCTGTTGAGTTATTGATTTAGTTTTTGATACTTTCAGTTCTAGAGTTTCACTTTATTCTTTTCAAAGGTTACAGGTGTCTGGTGAAATGATCCATCTTGGTGTTTTTCTCTCGAACATTGTGATAACAGTTAATTTAAAGCTCATGAATGGCAATGCCAATATGGATCTCCTTTAGGTTTGTTTCTTTTTTTCCTTTTGAATTTGGTCCTTTTATCCTGTCCCTAGAATGCCTGGTAATTTTTTCTTGAATGGCAGACAAATGACACAAATAATCTGAAGCTGTGGGTAATACCCTTTTCTTCTAGAGAAGATTTACCTTTGCTTATATGGGGCAGCTAGATG
>NW_012116544.1:436977-439281 GCF_000951035.1 Colobus angolensis palliatus | reverse complement strand
CTGGCTTTTACCACCCCTCGGCTTCCATCTATATTTTTAAAAAATATTGTTTGCATCCTATTCTTTCCTGCCCCTCTACTTTTGGGACTCCAGCAACATTGAAGTGAGACCTTGCTATGCTCGTGTGTTTCTCACCCTCCCTTCCATGGTTCGCGTTCTTTTTCCTCTGTGTTTCAGCCTTGGTTTTGTCTGCTGACCTCTTACTCAGTTCACTAACTATCTGTGTCTAAACTACTGCCAAATTCATCTGTTGAGTTGTTGATTTAGTTTTTGATACTTTCAGTTCTAGAGTTTCACTTTATTCTTTTCAAAGGTTACAGGTGTCTGGTGAAATGATCCATCTTGGTGTTTTTCTCTCGAACATCATGATAACAGTTAATTTAAAGCTCATGAATGGCAATGCCAATCTGAATCTCCTTTAGGTTTGTTTCTTTTTTTCCTTTTGAATTTGGTCCTTTTATCCTGTCCCTAGAATGCCTGGTAATTTTTTCTTGAATGGCAGACAAATGACGCAAATAATCTGAAGCTGTAGGTAATACCCTTTTCTTCTAGAGAAGATTTACCTTTGCTTATATGGGGCAACTAGATGAGCAGCCTATGGCTGATCCGCGTGAACCTGCGGCTGATCCATGTGAACCTGTGGCTGATGCACGTGGACCTGTGGCTGACCCACGTGAACCTGTGGCTGATCCATGTGAACCTGTGGCTGACCCGCGTGGACTCGCGGCTGATCCGCGTGGACCCGTGGCTGATCTGCGTGGAGCTGCGGCTGATCCGCGTGGAGCTGGGTTCAGCCTTTGTGAGAACTGTCTATTTCTGATTAATAATTACTCTTAGTGTGTAGTGTTCCTGGGGTCCTAGCCGGATGTCTGGGTGTTTTTTGAGGTCTCTAAACCCAATCTTTCCCTCCCAGATCTGTGAGATGACAAGAGGCTTTGCTCAGCTTCCCAGCCTCTGGGCCCTGTGCCAGGGATGAGTCAGCAAATGCCTCCAGAGGAAAAGCACCAGGCAATGTCCAGCTCAGCCGAGAACGTGTCCCCGGGTCTCAGACCCTTGAGTTGTGGCTGTTTCGGCATCTTTATAATCTCTTATAAAATATTTCATTTTTAGATTTTATCCAACTTCTCCAATTGTTCTTATCATGAAAGTTGTTCTCATACAAACTAGTCCACAGTGGCTGAAACTTTTTTACTTTTTGATTTAATTTTGATTTTTAGTTGTATGAAACATGTACTGAAGTTCAACTATAAAATAAAGCAGACTTAAAGATGTGTAGTTTTAGCCAGGAGTGGCAGCTCTCGCCTGTAATCCCAGCACTTTGGGAGGCTGAGGGGGGATGATTGCTTGAAGGCAGAAGTTTGAGACCAGCCTGGGCAACATAGCATGACTCATCTCTACAAAAAATTAAAGAATCACTCAGGTGTGGTGGCATGCTCCTGTGGTCCTAGCTACTCAGGCGCTAAGGCGGGAGGATCTCTGGAGCTCAGGAGAGTGCCTTGCCTCAGGAGTTGGAGGCTGCAGTGAGCCATGATGGTACTAAACACTCCAGCCTGGGCCACAGAGCAAGACCCTGTCCTTAAAAAAAAAAACTAGTTTCTGTCTCTATCTTGTACACACATTTCTTCCCTCTTCCAACGTGGAAACGAATTTATTAGTTTGCAATTATCCTTTTATAGTTGATTTTGAAAATGTAAAAAACAATCTTGTTCATAGATTTCCTCCTTTCTCACACGGGAGGCAGCAGGCTGTGTTCTGTTCTGCACCATGCTTTTCCCCTCATTATCTCCTGAAGATCACTCTAGTGCAGAAGAAGAAACACTTGATGTCCTTTTACAGTTGTACGGCACTCTGTTATGTGGATACATTATAGTTCACTCAACCAGTGTAGAGCGACCTTCCAAGTTCTTGTTATAGAGCATTTTAGACACATCCAAAGCCTGGAAGCATCGTCTAATAAACTTCTCTGCACTCACCACCCAGTGCTGGCAACTGGCAGCTCAGGGTCAACACTATTACATCTACATCCCACCCACCTCTCCCTCTCCCCTTCACAACTGGATTATCTACAAATAAATTTCAGAAATTATATAATTTCCTCAGTAGATACTTCAGTGGGTTTCTCTAAGCTATCAAGAATAAAACATAATAATAGGATGAGCATTTAAGAAGAATTCTTAACAGAGAAACATCAATAATGACATCTCCTGGATATTTATGTGACAGCTGCTGCTTTCATTTTAGTACAAAAATTAGGAGAGTTTGACAATTTGAATGTCCTAGACAATACATACATATATATATATA
>NW_012116544.1:429778-431877 GCF_000951035.1 Colobus angolensis palliatus | reverse complement strand
TTTCTCTTGTTCATCAGCACTTGCTCTTCCTTCCTGTCTGCCTCCATCAGGGTGTAATTGTTTGGGTTTTTGGAGGGGCATCTCTCTGCTGGTGTGGTGTCTCTCCTCACTCTTTCTTCTCGTCCTCTCCCTTTGACCCACGTCTCTCTCTCTATCCTCGGTGTCTTACTCCCCTTTTCCTGTCCCCCTCCCTCTGTCTGGGTTGGAGACTGGGCTCTAGGTCCCCGGGGTGGAGAGTGGTCCACAACAGGAACACAAGGATGGATGTGTGGGGAGAGCGAAGGTGAAGGAGCAGGAAGGGGGGGCTGACGTGGGATGGGGCCCTTCCGTCCTGGGGAGAATATTGCAGAGACATGGTGGCTTCTTCTGTGTTGTCGTTTCTAGGAAGAAAAGTGAAGCCATTAACTAAACACCCAAAGGAAAGGTCTGAAGTTAGAGAGCAGGAAAATGAGCCAGTGAGACGCAAGAATAAATTCTGTTGTATTTCATAGTACATTTTTTTTTTGAGACATGATATTGCTTTGTTAACCAGGCTGGAGTGCAGCGGCATGATCACTGCTCAGTGTAGCCTCGAACTTCTGGGCTCAAGTGATCCTCCTGCCTGAGCCTCCGGAGTAGCTGGGACCACAGGTGTGAATCAGCAGGCCCGGATAATTGTTTCTATTTTTACAATAGAGACAGGGGCTTGCTATGTTGCTCAGGTTGGTCTCAAAAGCCTGACCTCAAGTGGTCCTTCTGCCTCGGCCTCTGAAACTGCTGGGATTACAGGCATGAACCACAGTACCCAGCCAATACGATTATTATTCATTCAACACATATTGACTGAGTGTGGCTGGCACGGTGGCTCACGCCTATAATTCCAGCACTTTGGGAGGTGGAGGGGGCAGATCACTTGAAGCGAGGAGTTTTACACCAGCCTCACCAACGTGGCAAAACCCATCCCCACTAAAAATATAAAAATTAGCCAGGTGTGGTGGCACAGGCTTGTAATCCCAGCTAATCAGGAGGTTGAGGCACGAGAATCACTTGAATCCAGGAGACGGAGGTTGCAGTGAGCTGAGATGGCACCGCTCCACTCCAGCCTGGGCGACAGAGTGAGACTGAGCACATAACAGACGTGCCAGGCACTATTCTGGGAGCCAGGGATCCCGCCACGAACACCCGTGGCACCGGGGAACATGGGTTCTAGTAGGGAAAGCAGAGAACAGACACCCGCATGACCAGCCTGGGGCCCGCCTTGCCTATTTGCCTGCTGTAGGAACCAAGGCAGGGAAGGGAGGCAGAGGAAGAAGGGTTTCAACTCTGAATGGGTGCTGAGGGAAGGCCTTGCTGAGAAGGTGAGGAAGAGGAGGTGAGGGAGCAAGGCAGGGCCGGTCTGGGAAGAGCCTTCTGCACGGAGGTGAGAGAAAGTGTCCAGGCCCCGGGGCTGGCCTTGTCCTGCAGCGTGGGAGCAGCTCCAGGAGGCTGGGGAGACGGGCAGGGAGGGGATCCCGGGAGAGTGGAAGGAAAGGCGTGGGTGGTGGTGGAGGGCTGCTGAGGAGTCTTGTGTTTCCTTTGGAAGTACTTTGGCTTTATTCTTGCAGAGATGGGTCCACCCCAGGGCTATGTGACAGATAGACCAGGGTGGGCTGGGGCGTGCCAGGGTAAACTGGAAGGCAAATGCAGTCGGGATCATTGCCACCCTCCAGGGCCACTCTAGAGGTGGTGGGGCCAGGTGGGAGCTGGCAGGGGTGCGTGCTGGCCGGGGGGTATGTTTTGCAAGAGGAGCCAGCAGGGGTTTCCGATGTTTGGGACGTGTGTGTGGAGGGAAGGACAGGAGTCCTGGATGACTCGAGTGTTGTGACCTGTGAACCCGGACAGATCTGCCACTCACTGAGCTGAGAGGGGAGAACAGGTGCTTCTCCAGGGGAGAAGCCACTTTGGGTGGAACAAGCCCGTGAGGCAGCTGAGGGGAGATGCTGAGTGCACAGTGGGTATGAGTCTGAGAGCAAGGGAACCACGCAGGACGGAGGGAGAAATGGCATCAGCCAACCATGCAGTCCTGTAGTTTAAGAGATTTGGGGAGGGGGAGTGGGGAGTGCACGTCCTGGGAGGTGCAC
>NW_012116544.1:420771-428433 GCF_000951035.1 Colobus angolensis palliatus | reverse complement strand
TGTGTGTGTGTGTATTTCCATGTGTCTGTGTGTCTATATGTATCTATGTGTGTGTGTGTCTGTGTGTGTGTGTGTATTTCCATGTGTCTGTGTGTCTATATGTATCTATATGTGTGTGTGTCTGTGTGTGTCTCTGAGTGTGTGTGTGTGATGTAGGACTTTACTTTCTACTGTAAGGACTGGGCTTTATTTGAAGTAATTTGGGATGTCATTGACATACGTTCACTAGGAAAGTTGCACAAATGCCTTAGAGTTTAGCAGACTCTCTGCAAATGCTGTGACAATAGACTCAAGGGTTGAAGGATAGAAGCTGCGAGACCAGGGAAGAGGCTACAATAACCCATCAGAGAGAGGAGGGTGGCTGGGACTAGGGTAGTTTTGGTGGGGGTGGGAAACGGGAATTAGAGTCTGAGAAACACTGAGGGTACGGCCAAGGGGCTTTTCTGATGGTTTCGACCTAGGGAATTAAAGAAATAGAGAAATTGAAAATGGTCCCAGGATTTTTGACCTGAACAAAATAAAGACTAAAGAACATCTCACATCTCCATAATCTTTCCTTTTTGTAACACATGTAAATGATCTCTTGGGCATGAAATAGTCCAAGGCCTGTTAGAGACAGTGGACCAAACCCATGTGACCCCAGCTATGTGGAAAGCCAGGGCTTTGCTGGCTGGAGGAGAATTGTCCAACAGTCCTGGGGCACATGAAATGAACCCATTTCTACCCTCTGGGTTTCGACATGCATGAATAACCACGTGGAGTCCAATTTCAGAGCTGGCAGAGGTCCTGTCACCTGTGTCACAGGAATACGAGAGTGTCCTCCTGCATGTCTCAGAGCATATGCTGTTGAACTGAAGAATTTGGAGCACAATAGAGACATGTCCCTCAATCTCATAATTTCTCTGTGTTCTCAGGTGACTGTGAGCGACTAAGCCATGGGAAGATGGGTGAACCAATCATACACAGATGGCTTCATCCTCGTGGGCATCTTTTCCCACAGCCAGACTGACCTTGTCCTCTTCTCTGCAGTTATGGTGGTCTTCACAGTGGCCCTCTGTGGGAACGTCCTCCTCATCTTCCTCATCTACATGGACCCTCAACTTCACACCCCCATGTACTTCTTCCTCAGCCAGCTCTCCCTCATGGACCTCATGTTGGTCTGTAACATTGTGCCAAAGATGGCAGCCAACTTCCTGTCTGGCAGGAAGTCCATCTCCTTTGTGGGCTGTGGCATACAAACTGGCTTTTTTGTCTCTCTTGTGGGATCTGAGGGGCTCTTGCTGGGACTCATGGCTTATGACTGCTATGTGGCCATTAGCCACCCACTTCACTATCCCATCCTCATGAATCAGAAGGTCTGTCTCCAGATTATTGGGAGCTCCTGGGATAATCGATGGAGTGATTCAGATGGTGGCAGCCATGAGCTTACCTCACTGTGGCTCGAGGAACGTGGATCACTTCTTCTGTGAGGTTCCAGCTTTATTGAAGCTGGCCTGTGTAGACACTTCCCTTTTTGACACCCTCCTCTTTGCTTGCTGTGTCTTCATGCTTCTCCTTCCCTTCTCCATCATCGTGGTCTCCTATGCTTGCATCCTAGGGACTGTGCTACAAATGCGCTCTGCTCAGACCTGGAAAAAGGCTCTGGCCACCTGCTCCTCCCACCTGACAGCTGTCACCCTCTTCTATGGGGCAGCCATGTTCATCTACCTGAGGCCTAGGCGCTACTGGGCCATGACAAGGTGGCCTCTGTCTTCTACACGGTCCTTACTCCCATGCTTAACCCCCTCATTTACAGCTTGAGGAACCGGGAGGTGATGGGGGCACTGAGGAAGGTGCTGAACCACTGCAGGATTGGCAGCCAGCCCTGAACCCAAGGCATCCAGTACCTGGCTCTGCCATCTCTTGGCTCTGGATTGTCAGGTGAATAATTTGCTTATTTTCAGTCTTCGTTTTCTCATTAAGAGTTGGGATCATGACACCTGTTTATATGATGTCTCACACCATTTACAGCCCAACACTAGGGTCTTAGGTGAACAACTTACAGATGGCAGAAAATAAAGCTTCATCGTTCTCTTTGGAAAATGTCCACCCCTCACACTGTGTAACTGGAAACTTCGTAAAGACGTATTCAGAGCATACAAGTTGTCTTTGAGATGATGAGGGACAGGGTAGAGACGTGCTTGCTTGTGTATTCAGTGGAAATCCCCCGAGCCTGCTGTCTCCTCACCACGCCCTAGCAGTGTGTGCTGCTCTGTGTCAGCTCAGCTTCTGTAAGGAGAAAACTGGCTGAACTGCTTCCCCTTTGGGGAATGAAGACTGGAGCATGGTGACAGAATTTCATCTGCTATTTGAAAACTGAGTTTCAGTATTTTGGTCTGAACTATTTGCGGGACTTGTGTCCATTGTTCCAAGCTCTGTACCTGTCCTTTGCACATATTTGCAGTAGAATCCTCTTTTCACAGAAAAAATCATCTCCATTGAAGGCAGAGAGAAAAGAGGCCAGAACTGGGCCTCAGGATTAGACTAAACCCCAGGGAGGTGTTTGCTGGGCTTTGGAGAAGCGGAGGGAGGTGGCACCCAGGGCCTACCATGGGAGATGACTTTAGATTGTCCACTCAGCTTCATTCTCACAGAAAACATTCTGTGGTGAAAATATGATGCCCGTTTTACAGGACAGGAAGCTACGGCTCAGATCAGTAAGTCCCTGCCTCATCGCCAGTTTTCCTCTTCACCTCCCCATGGGAGACACGGGTTTTTTGCCGCAGCTGAGATGAGCAAACAACTTCGCAGGGGGCTTCTTCCCTTGGGCATTTAATTGCCTGAAGAGGTGTCTCCAAGGACTGGTGAAAGTAGCAGTAACTTTCCTTAGTCACGGGGCTGCAAGATTTTCTGTTGTGTAGATGCATCTTAGTATATTCTGTGACCTCTTGCTGATATTACTTAGGTAATGCCCAACCTACCAAATTAATTTAAGCTCTCTGTATATGTTTGTTTGAGACAGAGTTTCACTCTTGTCGCCTGGCTGGAGTGCAGTGGCCTGATTTTGGCTCTGGGGTTCAAGTGATTCTCCTGCCTCAGCTTCCCAAGTAGCTGGGATTACAGGTGCTCACCACCACGCCCGGCTAATTTTTGTATTTTTAGTAGAGACGGGTTTTCACCATGTTGACCAGGCTGGTTTTTAATTCCTGACTTCAGGTGATCTGCCCTCCTCAGCCTCCCAAAGTGCTGGGAGTACAGGCATGAGCCACTATGCCCAGCCATAAGCTCTATAATTTTAAATCTCTTTCTGTGTATTCTCATTCTCATCATATATTTTTGCCTTGTACAAATTTCAATTTGCCCCAAATTCTCCTCTTCCAGGAAGCATCCCTGATTAACCTCATGCCCACTCAGATTTCTCTAGGATTTTGCACCCCTCAAATCATAAGTATCTTGAGCATTTCAACCAGAACTGTTTATCTATAACCACTGAACTTCTAGACTGGAAGAAAATTTATAGAAAACTTAATCTAGCCCTCTTTCATGGACACAAGATTTTGGACCACAATCGCCAAAGCAAGAGTTTTACCAGCCTTTGCTTTAACCAGCTCCATGGTGGGATAATTCCTATTTCATTTTCTTGCATTTCATTGGCATTGATTTTGTGTCCTTAATTCACTTCCTGCCCAAGGACCAGGCATTCAGTTGAAAAATATCTACTGAACACCTACCAGCACCCAGAAATGTGGTAAGTTCCAGATCACAAAAAGGTTCCACAGGGTCCTCTTATGTCCAGGCACACAATTCAGTTCACTATTAGTGCTCCTTATGAAACAAGTGTTGCACAACTAGTCTCAGTGTGAGCAACTGCAAACTTAGAGATTTGGAATTGTTAGAGATTTGTAAGGAAATAATATACACAGAGAAAATACATGTGAAACAGGGTTCGATGCTGTAGCTCACACCTGTAATCCCACCACTTTGGGAGGCCAAGGTGGGTGGATTGCTTGAGCCCAGCAGTTGGAGACCAGCCCGAGCAACATGGCAAACCCCCATCTCTACGAAAAATACAAAAATCAGCCTGGTGTGGTGGCAGACATCCGTGATCGTGCCACTGCACTCCAGCCTGGGAGACAGAGTAGGAGCCTGTCTCAGAAAAATAAAATAAAATAAACAAAAAGTAAAAAGAAAATACATGTGAAAGCACAGGAGAGTAGAAGCAGCAAGAATCTTGCCAGCGGTCATGGGAGTTTTTGTTACTTGCTTCACTTTTGTGTATGCCTGACATTTTTTATAATTAATAGTTTAATATGCTCAAGGCCAGTTTTTTTGCCAAGTACCTTACCAAATCCTTTCCCATCAAGTCGTCCGTTCATTGTATTGGGTGATTTGGGGGCATAGATGTAAAAAATCTTCATGGCAATCAGTTAGGTCCATGTTTTGTGTGTGTGAATATAAAAATTGCTTGAAGCCAGGTGTGGCAGCTCGTTCCTATAATCCCAGCTGAAGATGGGAGGCTGAGGCGGGAGGATCCCTTGAGCCCGGGAGTCAGACATTGCAGTGTCACTGCACGCCAGCCAGGGCATCTCAGACAGAGCCTATCTCTACAAATTAGAAATGTTCCATTTCAGCTGGGCAGGGTTTCTCATGTCTGCAATCTCAGCACTTTGAGAGGCCGAGGCAGGAGGATCACTTGAGCCCATGAGTTTGAGACCAGCCTGGGCAACATGGCGAAACCCCATCTCTAGAACAAATAAAAATAAAACATGAATTTTAAATTTAAAAATTGCTCTACACCTCCATTTGGAAAGACTGTGTATGTGTTTGTGACATGTATGAAAGCTAAGCTGGCCTCTCCATAACCGCGGGGCTCAGATCTGTCCTGATCACGTTGCGGACCAAAGTCTGACCCTGGAGGAATCAGTATTCGCTGCTGTCGGTGAGGTCAGCGCCTGTCCCCACCCAGGACAACCAACGGCCACATGAGGGCAGCAGAGAGCCACGATCCCAATCAGAGGCGAGCGCACGGGCAGCGTGGGACGAGTGCAGGTGTTTACATTTGTTTGTTTTCTTTTTTATTTAAGTAACCTGTGCCATCGTATTGGTCTGAAATAGCCAGGGATGTGGCCATAGAGACAGATCTAGTGCCGGTGAAGGAGAGAGCGGAGTGGGGTCCAGACTACTCCAGCCTCCCTCCTGCTGCCCTTGGCAAGGCTGCCAGACTCTCTGTGCCTCGGTGTCCCCATCTGTCACATGGGGATAATAACAGCATGGACTGCAGGGGGCTGGTGACAGGAAAGAGAGTAAGGTGTGTGGCGGCCGCGGAGAGGATTAGCAGGGACCCAGCTGAGAACAGCATTGGGGACATTCGGGGGAAGGGGCTCGTGGGAGGGTAATGGGAAACACCTGCAGGCAGAGGATAGGTGCGATTCTGGGGACCTCAAAAGCCACACCCAGGTGCCCTCCAGGGAGCGCTGCAGTGGGAAAGTGCCCAAGGCCTGATGTTTCCGTGGGCAAGGCCCTCCCCTCTAATCCACAGCCACTCCCAGGCCTGAGTTTCTGGGGTGCTGGGAGGTCGACCTGTCTCCTCAAGATCCACTGTGTTCACTGTCAGATGTCCGCATTGCTGGGACCTGCATGAGGGTGACCCGGGCAGGCAGGGCCTTCCTGGAGCTGTCCCAGGGCCTGTGTGGTCCCACCCTCCACACATGTCAGAGCAAAATGATAGCACCCTGGCCATGGTAGCACATGCTCACAGCCCCATCAGCAGAGAACTGCAGGGAGCAGGGGGCAGCGTCGGGGGTGGCCAAGGCTTTGGCCTGTGGCAGGCCCTGAGCTCAGAAGGATACAGGGGCTTTGTCCAAACCCATGCTAGGTGCAGGGTTGGAGAGACTGTTTCAGGAGGAGGAAGGGCCCCGGGTGGATGAGGGGAGAGGCTGGCTCCGAATGTGTGGGAGACACAGCCGGGGCCTGATGACTGAAAAGTGAGCAGGGGCTGGGGCTTCCTAGGAGGCAGTGAGGAGGGGGCAGCCCAGACCCAGTGAGATCACACCTAGGATGTCCCCAAGAAACCCCCAGGGGTGGGGGGCCAAGACGTGCATTGTCATTGGGGGTGGGGGGCCAGGGCGTCCATTGTCATTGGGGGTGGGCAGCCATGTGGATGAGCCCAGTGGGGAAAAGGGAGATGCGGTTGAGTTTGATGGTCTAGAGGTGCCCGCACCCTCACAGACCCAGGTGCCCTGGCACACACAGCCCTGCTAACATGGCAGACATGGTGGGAGTGGTGGTGGCATGACTGAGTGTGTGCATAGCAGAGAACAGATAAATGAGCTTAATGACATGGATAAGTTTAAAGACCAAAGAAGGGCCTTGTGCAGGCCAATCCTGGGTGGAAATGAAAGCAGGAGTCTTGTTAGCCTCTGCCTGGACGGGAAAACTGTCAAACTCAGGGCCTAGAGTCCGTGATCAGGAGGAAAGAGGTGCCAGACAGGATCCAGATTAGGAACCTCCTCACTCCCTCCTCCCCCAAGAGACTAGAGCAGTGGGGGAGGTCCACAGGCAGCACCGCCTTCAACTCCTGGTTTCCCTAGAAGACGCTGTGGGCATTTGACCAAGTGACCTCAGAGGCCCCCTCCAGGACACTGTGACAATTTATAGCAATCTGCACTTTTGCTCCTTGAGCTCAAATGATGACAATGGCTTTTCTGGCCAACTTATCCAGACTCTGTCCTGAGAGGAGTAAGCAGGGCCCAGTCTACCCAAGGCCCTCCCTGTCTTCTGGGACAACCTGTGGGTCCTTCTGAGACAGTGACTAGCTTTGCCCAGCCCAGAGCAGCTGAGCCAGAGGCAGAATGACTCTAATGACAGATAACTATGAACTCCTTCACCTGTCTGAGCTCAGGGCCTGCCATAGGCCAAAGCCTTGGTCCACTCCAACCGCTCCCTGCTCCCAGCAGTTCTGTCCTGGTGGGACTGTGAGCATGTGCTGCCATGGCCAGGGTGCTATCATTTCACTCTGCCATGTGTGGAGGGTGAGGTGCCACCCTCGGGTGCAGCCCAGGTCCAGGGCTCTAGGGGGTCAAAGAGGCAGGAAGAAGAGCCATGCCAGGGGGGTGCTGGGGGGGCGTTTGGTGGTGAGTGCCCCATCTCCTGTCACATGGGCCACCTTCTCCACCTGTACTAAAAGGCAGCCCAGAAAATGGGCTCTTTATCTCAGTCTTCACTCACCCTACTGAAGGGTGGGATATTCAGCGGAGATCTTAGAAACAGCATGAATCTGAGGCCGGGTGCGATGGCTCACTCCTGTAATCCCAGGACTTTGGGAGGCCAAGTCAGGTAGCTCACATGAGGCCAGGAGTTCAGGACCAACATGGCGAAACCCTGTCTCTACTATTAATTTAAAGTAATGATCAAAACCGCAATTACTTTTGCACCAACCTAATAAAAATTAGCCATGCATGGAGGTGCAAGGCTGTAATCCCAGCTACTCTGGTGGTTGTGGCATGGGAATTGATTGACCCACCGAGGTGGAGGTTGCAGTGACCTGAGATTGCACCACTGCACCCCACCCTGGGTGACAGAGTGAGAATCTATCAAAAAAAAGGAAGAAAGAAAGAAGAAAGAAAGAAAGAAAGAAAGAAAGAAAGAAAGAAAGAAAGAAAGAAAGAAAAAGAAAAAGAAAAA
>NW_012116544.1:419430-419906 GCF_000951035.1 Colobus angolensis palliatus | reverse complement strand
GGCTCACAGCTCACAGGAAGCCGGGTCTGAAGCCCCATCTGCTCAGAGGCGCCTTCTCCAGAAAGCCCGAGGGAAGATGCCACCACCGCAGCTCTTCAGCACCGCTGTCCCTCCCTGAGCTCCAGCCTCACCCCATCCAGGACACAGAATTACACTCAGATGGGTTTTGAGAAACCAAGGAGCACACAGGCTGTCTCTGTGCTCAGACCAGTCCTGAGAGGGCATGGCCCTGATGGGTTTCCCCAATAGGTGGCCCATCCAGGGAGGCGGCGTCTAGGGCTGTGTAGGGGCTACTAGGGCGACAGTACCACCCCCACTCCTGGCAGAGGAGAGATCCAGAAGAAAGAGGCAGTTCCCGCTCCTGCGAGGGGACAGCGGCGGCGCCCTGCGCTCAGGCGCGCCTGGCAGGTCTCCCTGGAGCCATTGCGGGAAGGTGCAGGGACCCCTGGCTTCGGGCCAGCCGCTGAGGCTCCAGG
>NW_012116544.1:408354-411750 GCF_000951035.1 Colobus angolensis palliatus | reverse complement strand
GCCTCCCAAAGTGCTGGGATTACAGGCGTGAGCCACCGCGCCTGGCCTCTCGCCTTAGATTTTAAAAGACAGTTGTGGAAAATGAAAGTGAGCGCCCTGTCTCCTCAAGGACCAGTACTTTGCACATCACACACAAAACACAGCAGCACTCATTGGCGCTGCCTGCAGACACACACTATTGGGTGGACGCACCCGTATTGACCATAAACTGGATCACATGACCGACCTTCATTCCGTTTCTGTAATACGCACTGCTTTTCGTTTTTTAAATGCATCTCTTGGCAAGGTCTCCATTCTGACAGTTTTAGATTGGATGACTTCTATCACTCCCCTCCCAGCTTCAGCTGCCTGCATCCCAGCCCCTTCCGGGGATGCACTAGAGCATTAAGTATTGCACAATGCAACTGTCACCTGAGCTGTTCCCTGGGAAACACTATCTCACTGTTGTGTATGGGGGTTTGGTTTTATGCTTTAGCATTCTATAACAGCTTTATTGGGGTACAATTCAATACAATGAAATCCACTCATGGTAAGTATACAGCTCAACTGTGAGTTTTTAGTCACTGCATAGAGTTCTGCAAGCATCACCACAATCTGCTTTTAGAACAATTCCCTTGTGGTAAAGATCTCCTGCGTGCCTGTCTGCAGCCAATCCTGGCTGTTGTCCTCAGGCCTAGACAACCAGCCATCTGCTTTCTGTCCGTATTTATGTGCCTTTTCTGCAGAATTGCTGGGTTGCAAGTTTCACTTTGCTATGCCAAAAAGTTAAACACAGGGTTACTATACAATTCATCAATTCCACTCCTAGGTGTATAGACAAGATAATGGAAAACATGTGTTCATGTAAAAAATAGTACACAAAATGCGTACAGTATCACTATTCATCATAGCAAAAGAAAAAGTGGAAACAAAGGCTAGGCAAGGTGGCTCACACCTGTAATCCCAGCACTCTGGGAGGCTACAGTGGGTGGATTGCTTGAGGCCAAGAGTTCCAGACCAGCCTGGGCAACATAACAAACCCATCTCTACAAAAAATACAAAAATTAGCCAGGCATGGCAGTATGTGCCTATGGTTCCAGCTACTTGCGAAGCTGAGGTGGGAAGGTAACTTGAACTCAGGAGGCAGAGGTTGCAGTGAGCTACGATGACACCACTGTATTCCTGACTGGGCAAGAGAATCTGCCTCAAAATAAATAAATTAATTAAAAGTGGAAACAACGTAAACATTCATCCATGGATGAATGGATAAACAAAACATGGTATATTCACACGGTGCAAAATTTTATTTATTTATTTATCTATTTATTTGGACACAGGGATTCACTCTGTCCCCCAGGTTGCAGTGCACTGGTGTGATTACATTTCACTGCAGCCTTGGCCTCCTGGGTCCAAGCAATCCTCCTGCCTCAGCCTCCTGAGTAGGTGGGACGACAAGCATACACCATCATGCTAACTTTTAAAAATGTGTTTGTAGAGATGTGGACTTGCTATGTTGCCCAGGCTGGTCTCCAACTCCTGGCCCCAAGCAATCCTCCTGCCTCAGCCTACGAAAGTGCTGGGATTACACGGGTGAGCCACCATGCCTGGCCTATTTGAAATTTTTAATTGAAAAGCAAAAATGAACAAAAAATTTGGGCCCACAAAGACAGTTATTTGGTTCTGCAATTCAATGTGGAAACGAAAGTCTTCACACCAAATGGTTCAGGAACAACTGGGCATCCGTAGGGGAAAGAAATGAACCTTAATCCAATCCTCACACCATAACAAAAAATTAATATGAAATATAATTTACACTTAAGCATACAAGTTAAAATTTAAAAGTTTTCAAAGATAAATGTAGGAGAGTGTCTTTTTTTTTTTTTTTTTAACAGAGTCTCACTCTGTCGCCCTGCTGGGGTGCAGTGGAACAATCTCGGCTCACTGCAACTTCCATCTCTCTGGTTCAAGCAATTCTCCTGCCTCAGCCTCCCAAGTAGCTGAGACCACAGGCCGGTGCCACCATGCCCAACTAGTTTTTGTATTTTTAATAGAGATGGGGTTTCACCATGTTGGCCAGGCTTGTCTTGAACTCCTGAACTCAAGTGATCCACCCGTCTCAGCCTCACAAATTGCTGGGATTACAGGCATGAGCCACTACACTTGGGATTTTTTCTGCTGCTACATCACCTCTCTATGCAGTCACCACCACGTCCTCTCTCAGGACTCCCATGCCACTTAGGCCACCACACTGGGCATGAAAACTTCCTTTTCTTGTTTCTCTTTTTATCTTTTCTGTCTTTCCTTTCTTTCCAGACAGGGTCTTGCTCTGTCTTCCAGACTGGAGTGCAGTGGTGCAATCACACCTCAGTGCAGCCTCCACCTCCTGGGCTCCAGCTGTCCTCCTGTCTCAGCCTTCCAAGTGCTGAAACGTCCTTTTCTTATGTGCTCGTGCCCATTAGTCAGGCTCAAAGGGACCTATGGAAGAAGCGCAGAACTGGTGACTCATTATGATGGCATAAGGGACCCAAGCAGGTTTCCGTAGTGTAGTGGTTATCACGTTTGCCTCACACGCGAAAGGTCCCCGGGTTGAAACAATTTCTTCTGCTTTTCACCTTATTGCTTCAAATTTATTACACTGAAGGCTAGCCTAGAACACCCCATCGCTATCTCTACCTTGTTAAGGGGAAAGAGGGTATCTATTCCGTTGCCTTTCCACCTCAACCATTGGCACCTAGGAAGAACTGAAGGTACCACACTTGCTGTGGACAACGGAGCCGGCCAAGTCCGCACAAAGCCCGTCCACTGGACGGCTGCCAAATGGAATCCCCGATCCAGCTATGGCCCAAGGCGAGTTCCAACGAATCCACTTTTTGTAAGCCATGAGGGGACAAAATGAAAAAAATCACACCAAGCTGGCAGCGGTGGGATTCGAACCCACGCGTCCGAAGAGACTGGAGCCTTAATCCAGAGCCTTACACAGCTCGGCCACGCTACCTTTTTCCTGGAAGGTATTTATACGTTTTCCTTCGTTATACAACATCCCTAGGGTCCCTTAGCCAACAAGGCCTTCGGGCGAATCCGCAGGGCATCGCAGAACCACCGCCTTCCAGCAGGATTCGCTGGGCCAGAGGAACCGGCTGGGAAACGGCTCCACCAGCGCCCTAGCAGAGAAGATTCGCGAAGCGCAGGCCTCGGGATTTGCTTTGGGGGTCACTCAGAAAGTCACCCAGGACGGCCGTCTTTGGGGAACCGGCGTGAGAGGAGGGGAAGCCTCCTACACTCTCACCTTAAAGAAAGATAAAAACAAATAAACCAGGATAGACCCGTCAGTCGGGCGGCCGCGGAGTCCTGCAGCCGCCGCGCCGCACTCCACAGGCAGCAGCGCAGAGGGCGCGCCTTCGGGGAGAGCCACGGCCC
>NW_012116544.1:402606-403459 GCF_000951035.1 Colobus angolensis palliatus | reverse complement strand
GGCACCTGGCTCCGTGATGCAGCAGACGCCATGCTACTCATTTGTGCCACCAAACACCAGTCTGAATTCACCCAGCCAAACTGCAAAATATAGACGTAGGGCCGGTCCTCCATGAGCCCTTTGCCCCAGATGCCTATGCAAACGCTCCAGGACCACAAATCAAGTTATGGAGCTGTGAGTCCGCCTCTAACTGTGCAGCAGGACTCCTGGAGGAGCTGCTGACTTCTGACTCTCCTCCCCATGACATTGTGACACCAGCGGATCCTGGGGTAGCCCAACCCAACAGCCGGGTTCTCAGCCAGAACATCAGGATGTGCACTAATGTGGTCATGGTTCTAATTCTGCAGTGGCTATGGCAGAATGAGCCTAGCCTTCTCCACCAGGGGAGGCTCCCAAGTGACTTGGACAGCATACTCACTGAGCACTGGGATTGTGACGTGGAATCCAAATCTCCTTTTGGAATGACCTCATGGATGGAGACACACTGAATTTTAACCTTCACAATGTGTTGCCCAACCAAAGCGCTCCGCACAGTGTCAAGAGGAGGCCACATAACTGGGTGTGTCAGGCTGAGAATTAGTGAGCAGGCTATGCTTAAAAGTACTTCAGATTGGCCAAGCGCGGTGGCTCACACCTGTAATCTCAGCACTTCGGGAGGCCAAGGCAGGCAGATCACGAGGTCCAGACCATCCTGGCTAACACGGTGAAACCCCGTCTCTACTAAAAATACAAAAAAATTAGCCGGGCGAGGTGGTGGCGCCTGTAGTCCTAGCTACTCAGAGGCTGAGGCAGGAGAATGGCGTGAACCCGGGAGGTGGAGCTTGCAGTGAGCTGAGATCGCGCCCCTGCACTC
>NW_012116544.1:397137-400696 GCF_000951035.1 Colobus angolensis palliatus | reverse complement strand
CTGGAGCTTTCCACCTTTAAACCACATTTGCTCAAGGGACCCTCTTTGGAGAGAACCTTCATCAGAACGTGCTTGCTCACACACTGTACAGGAAACTTTTTTTTTTCCTGATTAGAAAAATGCATTTTTTAAAAATAGTAAAATCTAGGAAAATCTATCAAAATAAAAAACACCCTAAAACCCCACAACTCAGAGGTAAACATCCATATTTAGGGTGCAAATCTCCTTTGTTTTCTGTTGAGTTTTCCCTGAGCCAATATGTTTATATCCTCAGTTGTGATTTTACTATAGATAAACATTTACACTTTCACAACTTTGATTCTGTGTCATGAAATCTTCCCAGACCTCATATGAATGTCTAGTTCAAATTCCAGAAGATGAAAGCAGCCTGATTTCTATTTTGGGGACCCTAACTTTGGGAGATTCCATAGGGGAGGATAAACAGTGCTGGAGTGAAATAAACTGGGATCATTGCTGCATCCCAGTGCAGATATTTCATTCATTATGGTAAAGAGTACAGTGCGCATCTCAAGACTGTACAGCTGCTTGCTCCTAAGCCCATGTGTGTTTTACAGGCCTCGTGAGCATGCAGAGGTAGTCTCAGCTGAGTGTTTTTATAACATGACCTTCCACTCAACCACTACTCCCTCCACCCCACAGTGAGCTCCCCAGTGTGGACTAGGAAATGAGTCTGTAAAACCACAGATTTGAGTGGGCCACAGTCCCCATCATTAGGAGGGCTCCTAGCATCTTCCCATCTCACCAAAGAGGAGTATTAACTTCTTCTTCCAAGAGCACACCAATTTGGAATCTGGGATCTTTAAAACTTTAAAAAAGCAAATCATCTTTTTATTTTGAAACAATTTTAGATTCACAGAAAGTTGCAAAGAAAATTAAAGGGGCTGGGCATGATGGCTCATGCCTGTAATCCCAGCACTTTGGGAGGCCGAGGTGGTTGAATTATTTGAGGTCAGGGCTTGGAGACCAGCCTGGCCAACATGGCAAAAATGCCGTCTCTCCTAAAAATACAAAAAATTACCTGGGCGTGGTGGTGTGTGCCCGTAATCCTAGCTACTCTGGAGGCTGAGGCATGAGAATCGCTGAACCCAGGAGACAGAGACTGCAGTAAGCTGAGGTCATGAAACTGCACTCTAGCCTGGGTGACAGAGAAAGACTCTGTCTCAAAAAGCAAAAACCAAAAGAAAATTAAAGGGACATCCCATGTACCTGCCCTTCTCAATGATGACATCTTGCTTAATTATAGCACAGTAAAGAAACCAAGAAATTGATAATGGTACAAACCACAGAGCTTACTGGGACTTCTCCAGTTACACGTGCGTTCATTTCTGTGTGTGGTTCTCTATGTAGCAATTTTATCACATGTGTAGTTTCCTGTGACTATCACCACAATCAAGAACCAGAACTGCTCCATCCCCACAATGCCACACACAACCTGTCCAACCTCCCTTGTCCTCCAGTCCCTAACCCCTGACAACCACTACTCTGTTCTCTGTCTCTACAAATTTGTTATGTCAAGAATGTTACATAAATGGAATGATTACAGGATGTGGCCCCTAGAGCCTGGCTTTTATTTTCATTTAGCAGAATTCCTTTAGGATCCATCCCAGTTGTATCAATACAGTAGTTCATTCCTTTCTATTGATGAGTAGCATTTCAGGCTGTAAATATACCGCAGTTCCTTTACACATTCACCCGTTGAAAGTTTGCATTGTTTCCAGTTTGGTCATTCTGTTGCATTTCACTGGGGTAAATGGTTGAATGCAATTGCTAGGTCATAGGCTACGTGGATTTTTAGTTTCTGAAGAAACGACCAAACTGTTTTCCAGAGTGGCTGCATTGTTTCACATTTCCACCAGCCTTGCATGAGATTTAGTTTCTCTGCACTCTTGCTAGCATTGATGTTATCACATTGTTTTTAGACGCGGGCAGGGGGCAGTAGGGGTGGGGAGTAGGGGGACTGCTGTGGCAGGAATAAGGGGAGGGTCTTCCTGTGCTTTCCAACCTGGTTTCGAACTCCTGGGCTCAAACAATCCTCCCGCCTCAGCCTCTGGGATGGCTGGGACTACAGGCTTGCATGACTATGCCTGGCTGTTTTTTCAATTTTAGCTGTTATCATAGGTATACAGTGATATTTCCCCTCCATCTTAATTTGCATTTCCCGAATGGCTAGTGCTATTGAACATCTTATGTACTGATTTGCTACCTTTATTTCCTCCTCCATGAAATGTCTCTTCATAATTTTTGCCCATTTTCTAATGTTTTTTCTTTCTTTCTTTCTTTCTTTTTTTTTTTTTTAGAAATTGTAACAAAATATACATAACATAAAATTTGCCATTTCAACAGTTTAAAGTGTACATGTCAGTGGCATTAAGTACATTCACATTCTTGTGCAATCATCCCACTAGCCTCAACGTTTTAATCATCCTGTACTGAAACAGTATAGCCATTAAACAATAACTTCCTGTTCCTTCCTCACCCAGCCCCAGTAACTCTTGTTCTTCTCTCTCTGTAAATCTGACCATACTATTCCTCATAAGTGGAATCACACCATATTTGCTGTTTCGTGTCTGGCTTATTTCACTTAGTGCAAGGTACTATAGGTTCATCCATATTGTAGCATGTATCAGGACTTCATCCCTTTTTAAGGTGGAATAATAGCCCATTACCTGTATAGACCACATTTTGTTTATCTACTCTTTCTTCAATGGACATTTTGGTTGTTTTCACCTTTTGGCTGTTGTGAATACTGCTGCTATGAACACTGCTGCACAAATGTCTTTTCCACTCCCTGCTTTTAATCCTTTTGTGTTTATACCCAGAGGTGGAATTTCTGGATCATATGGTAATTCTGTTTAATGTTTCGAGGACCCACAATACCATTTTCTACCGTGGCTGTATCATTTTCCATTCTTATCAGCAATTCACAAGGGTTCCAATTTGTCCACATTCTCACCAACACTGGGTTGTTTTCTGTTTTTTGGAAAATCCCCTTCTTAATGGATGTGAAGTGGTATCTTCTTGTGGATTTGATTTGCATTTCCCTAATGATCAGTGATGTTGAGCATCTTTTCACACGCATATCCCATTTCTATATGTTCTTTGCAGAAATGTCTACTCAAGTCCTTTGCCCATTTTTTAAATTGGGTAATTGGTAAAGGAGTGACTTTCAGAAAACCATGAGCTGATTCAAAACTCTTTTGCACTATTTGCAAGTATCTGAAGACTTTTGAATATGGTGGCCATGGACCACCAGTCTGGTAAAAGTTATGAACTCCTTGTTAGAGTAATGCTTTTTTTTTTTCTTTCTTGAGATGGAGTCTTGCTCTTGCCTAGGCTGGAGTGCGGCAGCTTGATCTTGGCTCACTGCAACCTCTGCCTCCTGGGTTCTGCCTCCTGGCTTCTGCCTCAGCCTCCTGAGTAGCTGGGACTACAGGCGTGTGCCACCACACCTGGTTAATTTTTTGTATTTTTAGTAGAGAAGGGGTTTCACCATATTGGCCAGGCTGGTCTTGAGCTCGTGACTTCGTGGTAAGCCTGT
>NW_012116544.1:388719-395587 GCF_000951035.1 Colobus angolensis palliatus | reverse complement strand
GTCGGGGTCTCACCATGTTTCTCAAGCTGGTCTCAAACTCCTGGGCTCAAGCAGTCCGCCCGCTCGGACTACTATAATCTAGAGTTCGTCCAAACAATGGAACAAAAATGGTGTGCGCTGTTTTTTTCTCCCCACTGAGAGCGTCCTGCCCCGGGGCTGGTCGTGGGACACAGGGAGGCAAGGCGCGTGCTAAGGCTACCCTCGCTCCTCGGGGACCAGCCTGAGGTTCCCGACGGGCCCAGGTCCCCGCTCCTCCTGCAGCCCTGGGCCGGGGCTCCGCTGCGCCTGCAGCTTCAAGACCTTAGCGCGGAGATCCCGGGGCGACGGACCCTGTGCAGCGCGATCTGCACAGCGCCAAGCCTGCATCGCGCATCTGCCGGGCCCAGAGCCGCGCCGCAGTGGAGTCCTGAGCGCCCCCAAGTGGTCACGTGTGCGGCAGCGACCCAAGAATTTGGAAAGACTCGCGGACAACTGCACTCCTTTTACAGCGTCTGAAGGTTCCTAGAGGGAGCTGCGAACGGTTACCAAAAAAAAAAAAAAAAAAAAAAACCACGGTCATAGGGCCCATTGGTGGCGTTCTGAAGGGCGACCTTTCCCCTACCCCCGCATGGCCTATCGGTCTTTGTTTACAACTTCATAAAATTGAAAAAGAAAAAGATGTAGAAATGAATGCATTGGCATTAAAGCACATTTGCTGAATTTTTTTTTCTTTTTACTATAGAATCTTTCTAGCCAAGCTGAGTGTTTTTGAAAAGGTAACTTACAAAACATAATGCAAATATTCTTATTAAAACATAGCTCCTATAGCTGAGTAGGGCGGTGCACCCCTGTAATCCCAGCTATGCAGGAGGCCGAGGCGTGAGGATAGCTTAAGCCCAGGTATTCGAGGCCAGTTTGGGCAAAATAGCATAGACCCCTACCTCAAAAAAATAAAAAATAAAAATAAGACAAATAAAGTATCTATGAAAAGAGTCTCCAAAGTTCAAACAAAATATTATCAACACGCATGACATGGTTGAGAGTGCTTTTCATCTTCTTTAAGTTCATTTATGTTAATTTTTCTTCTTAGGTGTGTCTAAATTTTCCATAGTGAGCACATGTTAATAGAAACTTTTAGTGTCTAAACATACAAATAGGAAATCCTCAGGAACTGAAAGAGCAGGCTGGAGGAAGAGAACAGAGCCTGGCACCTGCGCCAGGAGCACCTCCGGGGCTGAGCGCTGGTAGAGGCAGCCTGTCTCCCAGTCACCCTGGTGCAACACAACTGGCGTGCCCACCTAGCCTGAGGGTGCCAAGTGGACACAGGAAGCCAGCACGGCCACACAGCAAGGAGGAAGGACAGGACCCCTATCATCCCATCCCAGGAGCTTCTTTCAACAAGTTACAAAAACGAAGACACGTAAGGAAGTTGGAAAGCCTGTTTTGCTGGGAGACTCTGTCTTATTTGGTTTCAGGCCTGTAACTGTCATAGGGAGAACTCGAACATGGGCCCCAAGATTCCCACCCGGTGCACACGCGCTGTAGGCCACCTGCCTCTGAGTGAACGTGATGGCATGTCACTCCCACAACCATGCCACATTTTACGGAACAACAGATTGCGCAGCTGTGATTGAGGTTCCTGGTCAGTTGATTTTGATTAATCAAAAGAAAAATTATCCTGGGTGGCCCTGACTTAATCAGGTGAGCCCTTTAAAAGAAGGTGGAGTTCCAGAAACACTGTGCACCACTGGCCTCAAGGAAAGGGGCCTCTGGCCAGGCATGGTGGCTCACACCTGTAATCCCAACACTTTGGGAGGCTGAGGCAGGCAGATGGCTTGAGGTCAGGAGTTCAAGACCAGCCTGGCCAACATGGTGAAACCCCATGTCTACTACAAATACAAAAACAGCATTGAGAAGAAAAAATCCTCCTTATTAACAGAATAAAGGGAGGGCGGGAAACTACATGATTAACTCAATTGATGCAAAAAAAGTATTGGACAAAATTCAACACCTTCTCATGATTAAAACATTTAACAAACTGATACATCACAGGATACTATCAACAGGGTAAAAAGGCAACCCACATAATGCAAGAAACTGTTAGCAAATCCCATGCCTGATAATTGACTAATATCTAGAATATATTTTTAAAAATCCTCCTACAATTCAACAACAAAAAAACTACCCAATTTCATGACACAGAATCAAAGTCGTAAAAGTATAATTTAAGTGTTTATCTATAGTAAAATCACAACTAAGGACGTAGACATATTGGCTCAGGGAAAGCTCAACAGGAAACAAACTGGAGATTTGCTCACCAAATATGGATGGTTATCCCTGAGTTGTGGCTTTTTCAGGTTTTATTTCTATAGAATACCCTGAATTTTGTTATTTTTTTAAATATGAATTTTTCTAATCAGAAAAATAAATTTCTGTACAGTGTGCAAGCAAGCGTGTTTTGATGAAGGTTCTCTCCAAATGGGGTCCGTCCCTTGAGCAAGTCTCATTTAAAGGGGGAACCTCCGGCAGCTGTGCCATGGAAGGAGGCTCTGGAGACCCTGCCTGTGTGGTTACTGAGAGACGTTTCTGAAAGGATTGGTGCCTCTGCCAAACTAGGTTATTATTATTATTTTTTAATTGGGAAATTCCCAGTGTATGCTCAAGTTAAGCTAAAACAAAAACAAAAGAAAACAAAACAAAAAAGGTGGGAAAATCAATACATGCTCACAGTCTATTGTCTGTTGTCTGTTTCATAATTTACGTACATTTATGGCTTGAAACAGTTATAGCAAAGATTGGTCTCGTGTCTGTAAGTACATCAGCGTCATCAGGTGCTTCTCAGAGAGTATGGGAACAGGAAGGTGGAACCGCACTGTCACTAAACTGTGGAGGCAGAATGCAGGAGGGCATGGCCATCTCTGGTCACACTGCCCGGCTGTGCCTACCTCAATGAGAGGCCAAGTATAATGCCAGGCTGGTTTGTTCCCATAAAACATACAGTTTTTACTGAATGATTATTCCCAAACTAAAGCCAAATGGAATGTGTCGTTTAAAATTAGTTATAAATTAGAACTCTTAGGGGCTGAATGTAAGAATTTTCAGGTGGGTGGCTGGGGTTTTGGAAGCATCTATCCAGCAGCTGAACAGTCCAAGTAGTAAGTTTGGAGAATGGTTTCCGTTGTAAGTGCCCTTGTCCTCCTATGATGTTCTGCTGATTTACTGCTCACTGGGATGCAACATTTGCTCATTAATTTAGACTTCATCAGTTTGTCAGATCAGAACTTTCCAAGTAACATATCGATTACCTAAATATATTCCATATATCTATATTACAGAAACAATGTATCCTTATATTAATATTTTTTCACATTTATTTTAGGTTCGGGGTGCATGTCAGGGCATTTTTTTTTTAACATAGGTAAAATCATGTCACAGGGGTTTGTCATATAGATTATTTCATCACCCAGGTATTAAGCCCAGTACTCAATAGCTATCTTTTCTGCTCCTCTCCCTCCTCCCACTCTCCACCTTCAAGTAAACCTCAGAGTCTGTTGTTTGCTTCTTACCATTTAGCTCTCAATTATAAGTGAGAACATGCGGTATTTAGTTTTCCATTCTCGCGTTAGTTTGCTAAGGATAATAGCCTCCAGCTCCATCCATGTTCCCGCCAAAAACACGATCTGATCCTTTTTTATGGCTGCATAGTATTCCATGGTGTATATGTACCACGTTTTCTTTATCCAATCTGTCATTGATGGGCATTTAGGTTGATTCCATGTCTTTGCCATTGTGAGTTGTGCTGCAATGGATTGAAGGATAGTTCTGCTTTTAGCTCTTTGAGGAATCACACTGTCTTCCACAGCGGTTGAACTTGTTTACACTCCCACCAACAGTGTATAAGTGCTAAATTTTCTTTACCACCTCGCCACCATCCATTATTTTTGTCTTTTTAATAATCACCATTCTGACTGGTTTCAGATAGTATCTCATTGTGGTTTTGATTTGCATTTCTTTAATGATCAGTGATGGGCTTTTTCTCATTTGCTTGTTGGCCCCATGTATGTCTTCTTTTGAGAAATGTTTGTTCATGTCCTTTGCCCACTTTTAATAGGGTTGTATGCTTTTCTCTTGTAAATTTGTTTAGCTTCCTTATAGATGCTGGATATTAAACCTTTGTCAGATGCATAATTTGCAAATATTTTCTCTCATTCTGTAGGTTGTCTGCTTACTCTGTTGATAGTTTCTTTTGCTGCACAGAAGCTCTTTAGTTTAATTAGATCCCACTTGGCAATTTTTGCTTTTGTCACGATTGCTTTTAGTGTCTTGTCATGAAATCTTGGCTCATCCCTATGTCCAGGATGATGTTGCCTAGGTTGTATTCCAGGGTTTTTATAGTTTTGGGTTTTACATTTAAGTCTTCAATCCATCCTGAGTTGATTTTTGTGTATTGTGCAAGAAATGGGTCCAGCTTCAATCTTCTGCATATAACTATGAAAGTCTGACAAGTCCATTAATTGAGGAGATTGATAACAGGCTACTTGGTTCTCATGTGAATTCTGTGACAACGTGAACAGGCCCAAAGTTATTCAGTGGAGGTGCAGAATGCAGATTCAGTTCTTTGTGATCTGCAGAAAACAGGTAGTGCGAAAAAAAAAAAAAGTAACTTAGTAACTTATTAAGACGAGACCAGCACCGTATTACAACAACAGCATAAACTTTCCTTAAACCAAATGGATATTTTAAAAATCTAAAACCACACACAATTTGTATTTACTACTTATATTATATACAAAAGTTAAAGCACATCAGGACCTGAAAGTCTTTGCTGCAGTTATATGGTGTAGGGAGTCTGGCACTTCATCATAATGAAATTTCCAATGGCTCGGTTAATATCTACAGCCACACATAACCTGCATGCATCCGGCAAACATCCTGCACAGGAAAAAAGTCTTTGGTGCCAAGTCTCATGAAAGGAAAAAGGGAGATTATGATTTTTTTTTTAACCAAGAAAACTAAAAGGAAATTGGTGAAGGACATCTTTGGACTGCTTCTCTCAGTTTCTGCTGTCAGACAATCTGAATTATTATTATTATTATTATTTTTTATTTGAGACGGAGTCTCGCTCTGTTGCCAGGCTGGAGTGCAGCGGTGCAATCTCCGGTTCCCAGGTTCAAGAGATTCTCCTGCCTCAGCCTCCAGAGTACCTGGGATTACAGGCGCATACCACCATACCCAAGCAATTTCTGTATTTTTTGTAGAGACAGGGTTTCACCATGTTGACCAGGTTGGTCTGGATCTCCTGACCTCATGATCCGCCTGCCTCAGCCTCCCAAAGTGCTGGAATTACAGGCAGGAGCCACCATGCCCGGCTGATGAAGTACTTTTAAGTGTAGCGTGCTCACCAGTTCTTAGCTTGACGCTATGTGTCCTTGTCATTGACACTGTGTGAGGAGCTTTGGCTGAGACAAAACATTGTCAAGCTGAAAAATCCAATGTGTCTCCATCCATGTGGTCATTCAGAATGATGGATTCCATGTCACAGTCCAAGTGCTCAATGAATATGCCGTCCAAGTCACTTGGGAGCCTCTCCTGGTGGAGGAGGCCCATTCTGCCATAGACACTGCAGTGGCTCACTGAGGAGTAGCGCCCAGGGCACTCATCTGCATGGGGTGGGGCAGAGGAACTGGTAAAGGTGTCTTCACTGGGATCAGGTGGTGCACACCTGACGCGTGGGGCGTGATCTTTCCCATGTGAGACGGGGCACGGCCATAAACTGCAGACGTCTGCTGAGCATGCCCAGGGTGGATATGGGAGCTGGCATGCCTCATTTTGTATCCAGACGCTTGGCTGCCATAGGCTGACATGGCTGAATTAAGGCCCATCATGATATTCTGGCCCAGAACCCGGCTGTTGGGTTGGGCTACTCCAGGATCCGCTGGTGTCACAATGTCATGGGGAGGAGAGTCAGAAGTCAGCAACTCCTCCAGGAGTCCTGCTGCACAGTTAGACGTGGACTCACAGCTCCATAACTTGATTTGTGGTCCTGGAGCATTTGCATAGGCATCTGGGGCAAAGGGCTCATGGAAGACCCGCCCTACGTCTATTTTTTGTAGTCTGGCTGGTTGAATTCAGACTGGTGTTTGGTGGCACAAATGAGTAGCATGGCGTCTGCTGCATCACGGAGCCAGGTGCCGACTGGGTCGACACAGTTAATGATGTTGGTGACGAGATAAGATTGAGATCACCCAAAAAGTTTTCCATGTTTCAGGATTGCTTGTCTCAGACTGGGTGAAGTAGGGGCATCTTTGCCGCAGATGGCGGGTACCCTGCAGAATGCACGTCCCCATCTCCAAGACCTTCTCCTTAGGCTATAATAGGTGAAAGTCTCCCAGTAATAGTACTAGCAATTGAGCTAGTCCCAGGGTGAAATATACTCCAGCTATCAAGGTCATCATTGCTGTGAGAGCCAGGGCTTTCAGACCATTTGGAAAATTGGGGTCCAGGGCTGTCTCCGGCATTCCCCTGGCTAGACTGCAGGGGTGCTTTTTTCGTGGCAGCTCGGCTTAGGCTCTGAATGCATTTGCTGTTGCTGTCCATGGATGCAGCTCTTGTCTTAAGACATCTCCCACCCTTGCAGCCCTCTGGATCCAGCATCCACTGAACACTTCTTCCAGTTCCTTCGTTCTGCCCGCCAGTCAACTTGCTGTGTAGGAACAGAAGATGAGGAAGTGAATTATTGCAGCCGGCCGAGCTATTGCTGTCGCCCTCATCCTTGAAGCAGGGCACGCTCTTGACCATCCACTCGCAGATCTGCCACAGCGCGAGCCGCTTCTCCGCCGAGCTCTGGACTGCCTGGTGCTGAGGTCGGGGTGGGACAGGTTGCGCCACG
>NW_012116544.1:382639-384512 GCF_000951035.1 Colobus angolensis palliatus | reverse complement strand
CCTCTGGCCCAGCGAATCCTGCTGGAAGGCGGTGGTTCTGCGATGCCCTGTGGATTCGCCCCAACACCTTGTTGGCCCAGGGACCTTGGGGGTCTTGTATAAGGAAGGAAAAGGTGTAGACGGGCCCTAGAAGGGAGGTAGCGTGGCCGAGCGGTCTAAGGCGCTGGATTAAGGCTCCAGTCTCTTCGGAGGCGTGGGTTCGAATCCTACCGCTGCCAGTTTGTTGTGATTTCTCCATTTTTGCCCCTTCATGGGTTACAAAAGAAGGAACTCCCCTTGGGCCCCCCCGCTTTCTCGGGCCCGGGAAACTCTCTCTGGCACGCTTCTTCGTCACCGGGAATTCCATTTGGCAGTGTGCATCCACCCACCGGACGGACGGGCTTTGTGGGGAGTTCGTCGCGCTGGTGCCCACAGCAAGTGAGGTGGGTTCAGTTCTTCCCAGGTGCCAATCAATGATTGAGGCAGAAAGGCAATGGTTTAAATACCCTTGATAGCCTTTTCTCCTTAACCAGGTGGAGATAGCGGTGGGGTGTTCTAGTCTTCAGTGTAATAAATTTGAAGCAAGGGGGTTAAAAGTAGGAGGAAGTGTTTCCGCCCGGTTTCGAACCGGGGACCTTTCGCGTGTGAGGCGAACGTGATAACCACTACACTACGGAAACCCGCTTGTCTCGTCTTTGCCATCATAATTAGTCAGCACACAGGGCTGTATTTTATTTCTCATGATAATTCTGAGCTGCTTCCGTGGGTCCCTTTGAGCTTGGTAAAGGATGTTTCAGCACTTGGAAGGCTGAGGCGTGAGAATGGCTGGAGCCCAGTAGGTGGAGACTGCGCTGAGCTATGATTGCAGCACTGGATTCCAGCCTGGGAGACAGAGCAAGACCCCGTCTCCAAAATGAGCAAAGAAAGAAACAACAAAAGGAAGTGTTCACGCTGGATGTGGTAGTATCAGTGGGCATGGGAGTCTCGAGAGAGGGTGTAGAGGGACCTCAGAGAGACGTGACAGTAGCAGCGGAACCGTCTGGCGTTGACTGTGGGCATGGGGGTGGAACAGCCGGGATGCGCTGGCACCATTTTCTGAGAGGGGGACGTTCAGAAGAAGCTGCTTGGGGAATGGGAGGCCATGAGCTCGGGTGTGGAGCTGGAGCTTGCGGGCCTGGAGAAAATGGAGTAGAAATGCAAAAGGAAATATTCTACAACGCCATTTTCATTGTTCTGTTGTTTGGAAGAGCTCTAACCTATATAAGCAGCCATTTGTGGGACATTTGGATTGTTACCAGGTTTCTTTTTTTTTCTTTCTTTTTTTCCCAACTGTAAATAATATTGCAAGATTATCCTTGTGGCTCAATCTCTGTATAACATCATAATGATTTCCTTAGGAGAAATATCTAGTGGAATTAATGGGTCAAATTTCTGTAACTTTTAAAGATACACATAAGCAAATTACTCTCCAGAAAGGTATTACCAGTTTATAGTTATTTATCTTCCCACTTATTCTGGCGTAAGGCTTCATTCACTCAGCATAATGTTTTTGAGATTCCTCTACGTTGTTGAGTTTACCGGCAGCTTGTCCGCGCCCCCACTGCCTTTTTTTTTTTTGGAGACGGAGTCTTACTCTGTCGTGCAGGCTGGAGCGGCAGTGGCGCAATCTCTGCTCACTGCAGTCTCTGTCTCCCGGGTTCAATCGATTCTCCTGCTTCAGCCTCCCTAGTAGCTGGGATTAAGTTTGTTCCTTTTAGTTGCGGAATAGTATCCCACAATTCCTTCCCTTCCTCCCTCCCTCCTTCCCTCCCTTCCTTCCGTCCTTCCTTCTTTCCTTCCCTCCTTCTTTTATTTTTTTCTTTTCTTATCTTTTCTTTCTCTTTCTGTCTCTCTC
>NW_012116544.1:374583-375886 GCF_000951035.1 Colobus angolensis palliatus | reverse complement strand
CTGCACTTTTTGCCTTTACCCACACATAGCCAGTCCAAAGAATACAGAGTACAGTGCAACCACTGGAAAGGAGAGAGTTGCAGAGTCAGAGAGTAGCTCAGAGACACAGCATAGCTAAGTGAATGTGGACGTTCACTTGAACACAAACACGTAGAAACCAATTAGTTGGCTGATTTTCCTGAATACAGGCGAATGTAGGGTTTATAAAAGAAAAAGAGGAGAAAGGAGAGAAGCACCACAGCCCATCTTGAAACAGGGAGTCTTTTTTCTCCTGTGGGTAAGTTGCTTGGCTAGAGTTTTCACAAGCTTATGTCTGGGGACTGCCCAGAATGAGCTGGTGGAGCTCACTGGGAAACGATTTAATCGTTTATAATTTCCCCAAAAATACTTAACTCTGCAATGCTTGCAAAGTGAAGGTTGTGTCTGCACCATTTTTTATCATTATAATTATTCAGAAATTAACATAACCTTTTGATTTTCGCTCAAGTGTACAACCAAAGCTACAGAACAGAATTCAGCAGTTTCTTTTATTTCTCAAACACAAAGCAATTTCCAGTTGTTTAAGGGTAGTAATATAGTTTGTATTTACGTCCTCATCAAAATGCATGTTGAAATGTAATTCCCAGTATTGGAGGTGGGGCCTGGTGGGAGGTTATTGAATCATGAGGATGGATTTCTGATGGATGGTTTAGGACCATGGCCTTGGTGCTGTCCTCCCAATTATGAGTTCTCCCCGATATGGTTTTTAAAAGTGTGTGGCACCTCCCCTCTCGCTCTCTCTTGCTCCCACTTTCGCCATGTGATGTGCCTGCTCCCTCTTTGTCTTTTGCCATGATTGGAAGCTTCCTGAATCTTCGCCAGAAGCAGATGCTGGTGAAATGCTTCCTTCACAGGCTGCAGAGCCATGAGCCAATGAAGCCTCTTTTCTTATCAATTACCCAGCCTCAGGTATTTCTTTATAGCAATGCAAGAACAGCCTAGTGCAGGGAGTATTCAGAAATACAAATTAGTTTAGCATATTGATCTTGTACCTTGCAACCTTGCTAAAGTCACCACACACACACGTAATATGCGTTCTAGGAGCTCTTTGTAGCTTCCGTTGGAATCTGTTAGCTCTAGTATTATTAGTTCTAGTAGCTCTTTGTAGATTCCATTGGATTTTCTCCATAGATATCACATCCTTGTGAATACTGACAGTTTTACTTCTTTCTAACCTAGATGCCTTTAATTTCTTTTTCTCACTTATCGCACTGACTAGAACCTCTAGTGCTATGTTGACTGGAAGCGGCGAGAGTCAACATCC
>NW_012116544.1:372107-373242 GCF_000951035.1 Colobus angolensis palliatus | reverse complement strand
AATTTTCACATGTCATGAAATATTATTCTTTTAATTTTTTTAAGCGGTAAAAAGTGTAAAAAATGTTCTTAGCTCACTGGGCAGTAGAAAAATAGCTTGTAAGCGGGATTTGTCTGGAGGGTAGTTTGCCGACCAAGGGCAAGGGAAAAAAACCAAACTTGCTCCAACCTACCTCTCCCTCCAGTCCCATGCAGTCCCACTTTCCTTTTCTTTTTTTTTGTAACCACAGCATTATCCCCACCATTAATTTTTCTCACTTTTGACTTGGTTTTCTATTACATAGGTCACTGTTCTCTCCATTGAAACTCCACCATTACCATGTGCTCAATTCCCAAACACATTTGGGTCTCTTTGTGGGTTCTGTGCATTCAGTTCCACTCCATTGATCTTCTTGGTTCTTCCTGCCCCCGAACCAAAGTTATTACAGTTAGTAACACATGGAGGCTTGTCTTTGTGCAGATTTCTTTGTACTGGGATTTTCAGAAGACTTTCCTAGCCCTGGAAGTCTGGTTTAAAAGAAAGGTTTCTTTCCTGTCTGTAGTTCCTCCCAAACTGCCATCTAGAAGGTGAACCCCTTGTGCTCCCACAAGCAGGGTGCTAGGCCCCCAGTTTCTTGCCTTTGGTGGGTTCTATGAATCATTGCAACGTTGGCAATTGGCTAAGCAGGAAATGTCTTACTATTGTTTTAATTGAGTATATTTTTATACATCCACTTATTTTGTTCTATGAATTGCCTGTTCATATCCTTTGCTATTTTCCCCCCATGCAGGTTTTAATGGTTTAACCAATTTTTAGGAATTCTTTACATGTACTTAATATATAAATATAAATGCATATAAATATAATATATAAATATAAATATTCCAGACATTTGTTATATTTTATATGTAATGTGTATATTATCTCCTAATCATTACATGTGTTGCACGTATTTTCACTGAGGTTGTCCGTTGATTTATTTTTGAGATAGGGTCTCGCTCTGTCGCCTAGGCTGGAGTGCAGTGGTGCAATCTCTGCTCACTGCAACCTCTGTCTCCCAGGTTCAAGAGATTCTCCTGCCTCAGCCTCCTGAGTAGCTGGGATTACAGGTGCCCATCACCACGCCCAGCTAATTTTTGTATTTTTAGTAGAGATG
>NW_012116544.1:370647-372057 GCF_000951035.1 Colobus angolensis palliatus | reverse complement strand
AAAAAAAAAAAAAAAAAAAAAAAAAAAAAAAAATTCTCCAGGCCCTGAAGCTCCAGCTCCATGCCCGAACTCATGGCCTCCCATTCCTCAAGCAGCTTCTCCCAAATGTGCCCTCCCTCAGAAATGGTGCCAGCGCATCCCTGCTGTTCAACCCCCATGCCCACTGACAACCCCAGACAGTTCCGCTGCCGCCGTCTCCTCTCTCTGCCACACCCTCTCGTCAGGTCTCCCATGCCCCCTTATGCTACCACATTGGGCATGAAAACTTGCGTTTCTTTTTTCTCTTTCTTTCTTTTCTTTTGAGACAGGTTCTTGCTCTGTCTCCCAGGCTGGAGTGCAGTCATGCAATCACAGCTCAGTGCAGCATCAACCTCCTGGACTTAAGCAATCCTCCCACCTCGGCCTCTGGAGTAGCTGTGCCTGGGGACAAAGATTCCTGGCCTCAGCGCACTCTCAGATTCACGGTGAGACAGAACTGAGACTGAGAGCTGGTTCCTCTCCCTCTCTCGTGAGGACACAGTGAGACGGCAGCTGGGCATAAATCAGGAAGAGGATCCGTACCGAGAACTCCACTGTGCTGCATCCGATCTAGACTTCCAGCCTGCAAAACGGTGAGAAATTAGTGTTCATTGTTTCAGCCACCCAGCGCATGGTATTGTGTTATAGCAACCTGAACCAAGACAAAGGCTCTCAGCTGGGGAGACAGAAGCTCCACCCTGGGGAGGGGAAGATGCTTGTCGACCTGGACAGAGGGCCAAGACAGAGGCAGCGCCTGGGCTGCGGTAACCCTTGCTTGCCGCTTCTGCTCAGGGGCAGTGGGACAGGATCGCAGAAGGTTCCAGAATGCATGTTGGGCGAGCGGTAGTCCCTGCAGAGTTTGGGGTAACATGCACAGAGGAGGAAAAGGTGGAAAAGCAGTAACAGGATGGCAGACAGTGGGCAATGGCACGAGATGGTCCAGCGGGCACCCCCTGACATGGGAGTGCCATCATGCACTGCACAGCGACCTTCCAGGCAAGGAGGGACACATGCAAGACAGTGGTCCATGATCATGACGGAGCTGAAAAACCCCTATGGCCTGGTGATGTCATAGCCGTGGTACTGTTATAGCACAGACGTCACTTGGAGTGACGGGCTATGCCACCCAGCCTAGGGGTGCAGGAAGTACACCGTCTAGGCTGGTGTGAGGGCACTCTGTGATGTTCACGCCAGGAGCCACCTAATCACCATTTCTCAGACTTGGACTGCGTCCTTGTTAAGGGGCCCATGACTGTATGTCTTAGGAAGCGACACGTGACTGCTGTTCCGCCCTGCACTGACTGCCCAGCGAGCGCTCAGAATGCATCCGATACGGGGTGGACGGAGGAGGAGGACAGCACCGGCGCTGACTGCCCAGCGAGCGCTCAGAAT
>NW_012116544.1:365061-366317 GCF_000951035.1 Colobus angolensis palliatus | reverse complement strand
CAGAATGAATGTGCTGGCATTTGGATCTGAAAATTTACATCCTACAGAAAAAAATCCTGATGCTTGTAAATGCTAGCTGCTCCTTATTTAAGCACCTGCTATATGCCAGGCATTCACAGTGAACTTCCAAACTCTAATCTTAACTAAAACCCTAGGCGGCAGGGGCATCCTTGTGGCCACGATAGAGGCATTTAACTTGCCCGCAGTCACACAGCCAAGAGGTGACTCAAATCCATGTGGGATTCAAGTGCAGGTGTCCCGACGCCAAAACTCAACTGCCTTCCACCAGCTACATGATCTCTTCTGATTTGAGACCCAAAGACTTCATTGTAGGCTGACATTTTGCAAGTTTCTCAACTGCCAGATGGGGTCACCCCTCTCCCAGAAGGCAGGATCTGGGTGGCGCACCGGGTGTCTCCCGAGCCCATAGGAAGAGGCTGATTTGAGGGGCGGTTTGCAGCCCTGAGGCCCTCCAGACCCTGGGAGACAGGCTTGCCCTGGAGGCAGCTGCCCTTTCCCAAGCACTCAGTAGCCCACCCATTCCGCACACTCCTTCCCAGTCTCCATGTGCTTGGCCCTCAATCCAGACCTAGAAAGAAGATTCTAGATCAGCTCATTTGCAAATGAGGAAACCAGGCAGGGTACGAAGTGGGAGGGTCCCACCAGACAGACACTCGGGTACTAGTGCCCCTCACCCCCACGCACCCCTCGTAGCCATGCCCACCTGCCTCTGTGGGACAGCGTTGCTACTTAACCCCAGCAATCCTGAATGACTGTTCCCTGGGCCGGCAGGTGCTAACTCCTAGACTCTTCATGGTCATTGCATGGTAGGTTCTGTTGTCTGTTTACTGGTGAAGACACCGAGGCTCCTAGGGTGTGCTGGGGCTGACCTGGACGCACACTCAGGTCTGGCTCTGATGACCCACAATGGGAATCTCACGCAGACAATGCCCCAGCGCCATGACTTGCGTGATGCCCACTGTAAGCTCACGCCAACTCTCAGGTTGGGCTCGTTGGGCTCCCAGCAGATGCCTCTGAAGCGGAGACTTGGTTTTTTCGTTTTGTTTGTTTGTGTTTTTGGGAAGCGTTTTGCTCTGTTGTCCACACTGGAATGCAGTGGCTCAATCACGGCTCACTGCAGCCTTCTCCTCCTAGACTCAAGCAATCCTCCCACCTCAGCCTTCCAAGTAGCTGAGACCATAGGTGCACACCGCCATGCCATGCTAATTTTTTTTTCTGTGTGTGTGTTTTTTTTT
>NW_012116544.1:346633-363540 GCF_000951035.1 Colobus angolensis palliatus | reverse complement strand
GAGGTCCACTCCTTTGACAGCAAGAACCTCTATCCCAGGCTACAGAGAGGCCTTCACATTTGCAGGGAGGAGTCAGCACGGCTAGAAAGACCGGGGCGGGTGGGGTGGGATGAGCAGTGACAGATGGGACAGTGGGTCAGGGAGTGTTTTCTCCTGAAATTGAGATTCTGAGGAGGAGCGGTTGGGGGATTTCTGTGCTGCTCAAGGTGGGCCAAGGTCACAGCCTGCGGGGAACCAGGAAGCCTGACTAAAGTATGGACAAGTCAACAGGCATTTTATCCAGATTGTTCAGTATGGACAAACAGTTCAGCTAGTCACTCATGAGTTGAAGATCGGGAATTTGGAAGGTCTGGATCTGGCCTCACCGTTGGTCAACAGGGGTTCACCATGAGCCTTATCCATGTGGCAGGGGAAAGGCCTACAGGAGGGTGGGGCGTTTCTTCTATTTTTAATAATTTCAACTTTTATTTCGGATTCAAGGGGTATATGTGCAGTTTTTTTTTTTTTTTTTTTGAGGCGGAGTCTCGCTCTGTCACCCGGACTGGAGTGCAGTGGCCGGATCTCAGCTCACTGCAAGCTCTGCCTCCTGGGTTCACGCCATTCTCCTGCCTCAGCCTCCCGAGCAGCTGGGACTACAGGCGCCCACGACCTCGCCCGGCTAGTTTTTGTATTTTTAGTAGAGACGGGGTTTCACCGTGTTAGCCAAGATGGTCTCGATCTCCTGACCTCGTGATCCGCCCGTCTCGGCCTCCCAAAGTGCTGGGATTACAGGCTTGAGCCACTGTGCCCGGCCTATGTGCAGGTTTGTTACCTGGGTATACCGTGTGGTGCTGAGGCTTGGGGTACGAACAACTCCCTCACTCAGGTACATAGCACCCTGTTTATTTCACAACCCTCCCCTCTCCCTTCCTCCCTCCCGCCTAGTAGCCCCCAGCAGCCCTTGTTGCCATCTTTATGTCCATGACTACCCAGTGTTTAGCTCCCACCTACAAGTAAGAACATGCAGTATTTGATTTTCTGTTCCTTCATTAACTCACTTAGAATGATGGCCTCCAGCTGCACCCATGTTGCTGCAAAGGACGTGATTTCTTTCTTTTCTATGTTGTGTCATATTCCGTGGTGTATATGTGCCACACTTTCTTTATGCAATCCGCCATGGATGGGCACCGTGGCTTTGCTATCGTGAATAGCACTGCGATGAAAACACAAGTGCCATGTGTCTTTTTGGTGAAACAATTATTTCTTTTGGATGTAAACCCAGTAATGAGATTCCTGGGTCAAAGGGTAGTTCTAAGTTCCTTGAAAAATTTCCAAACTGCTTTAGAGGGTGGAGGATTTCTTAACAGTCACCATTTCCTAGGAGCTCAAGGCTCAGGTGGACGTTTACTATTGTCAGCATCACACCTTATGTATCGATTCCCCACAGATGGACATCGGGGAAGTTTCCAGTTTGGACTGCTATGCAATAGAACAGTGCTGCTGCCTCAGCCTCCCCAGTAGCTGAGACCACAGGTGCTTGCCACCACACTTGGATAATCCATTTTTGTATTTTTTGTAGAGATGGGGGTCTCCCCATGTTGCCCAGGTGGGTCTTGAACTCCTGGACTCAAGTGATCCACTTGCCTCAGCCTCCCAAAGTGCTGGGATTGCAGGCATGACTCACACACCTGGCTGAGAGTGTGTTAAGATACTTAAAATCTCAGGCCAGGTGCGGTGGCTCATGCCTGTAATCCCAGCAATTTGGTGTGTTAAGATACTTAAAATCTCAGGCCAGGTGCAGTGGCTCATGCCTGTAATCCCAGCAATTTGGGAGGTCCAGGCCAGAGGATCCCTTGAGGCCAGGAGTTCAAGACCCACCCGGGAAACAAGGGGAAACCCTAGTACTCTACAAAAAATTAAAAAAACTTAGCCACAGCTGCAGTGAGCTATGATTGTGACACTGCACTCCAGCCTGAGCGACAGAGAAGAACCTGTCTCAAAAATAATAAAACATAAATAAAAAACACCTATCTCTGGGCTCCATCCTCAGAGTCTGTTTGCTGGGTCTGGGCTGGGGTCCAGGAATTTTCATTTCTAACAAGTTCCCAGGAGATGCTGCTGCTGCGTGCAGAACCTCAGCCACAGGGGAAGGTAGCTTTCTGTGACTTGCTGTTTACTACTTATTAAAATTCACTGAGACATTGGATGATAAGGTGTAGCCTTGTGTGATGGAGATCCAAATGATTCTCTTTGTGTGTAAAAGATAGCCCAGAAGCTACAGGTTTATTGCCTTGGGATTTATTAACCTGATTTGTATCAAACTTAGCAGTTATATCCATCCTTCTTCCTCCCTGAGTGCATAACCCCACTTCTCCAACTCCCCGTGACTCAGACTCACCATCCTGACAATTCCCTCATCAATGAGCTATTTGCCTTTGATGTGTTTGCTGTATATGTACATGACATATTGATGAGGTACACAGTATGTATATGTGTTGTTCATGTTTCAAAGATTATGCTTTGATGGCAGAAACATCTACATATATGCTCCAAGAAATGTGTGGTTGTTCCTTACATCACCGTAGTATAGAAAACCTAGAAGGAAACAATCAGATGTGATCACTAGGAGTGTGGCTACACAGCACATGGTCTATCCACGTTATACACTCAAAAATAGTGAAGTGTGGGCCTGTAGACCTGGCAGAGGGCAGAAGCTGGCAAATCTGTTCCCACACCCAAAAGTATAAAATGGGATAACATTGTCAAGAACAATCACTTCAGAGCTCTCAAAATTGACCAAAGGCAAATCATCAAATGGATAACTCATAATATATACTCATAATAATATGAGTATATATTAATAATATAATTAATAAAAAATATATTATATATATTAATAATATACTCATAATAAAAAGCTGCCAGAACTTCTAGTTAGAACTGCAGGACTTTGCAGCCTTCTTGCCTGGAGCTGCTGCCATTCTGGCATCCCGCCTTGATGTCCTAGGGTGGGCTGGTCTTGAAAACCAGTAGCCTCATCAGTAGCCTCACCCACAAAGGGGCTGATTTAACTTGGAATTGGGGAGAAAACTCAGACCTGCCGATGAGATGGGATTGTTCCCTTGATTTTGGACCCCTTCATGGGTGGAAACTGGAGAGGCTCGTGTCACTAAGCCTGCCAGGCGGGGTGGGGCAGGGCGGAGGACACTGCATCTATGAACAAATTTAAAAAACAGCCATGTGTGGTGGCTCCCACTTGTGGTCCCAGCTACTTGGGAGGCTGAGGTGGGAAGAATATTGAGCCCACGAGTTTAAGGTTGCAGTGAACTGTGAGTCCACCACTGAATTCCAGCCTGGGCAACAGAGTGGGGCCTTCTCCCCAAAAAAAAAAAAAAAAAAAAAAAAGCATTGTGTGAATATACTGATACAAAAGGTAGAAAGAAATTATTTAGGCAGCTAGTAAGGGCAAAAGCATTCTCGGCAGAATTTCCCTTCTAACAAAAAGCAGCCTCCAAAATCATTTCTTTTCTAACAAAAAGCAGCCTGAAAAACGGAGCTTGAAACAGAGAGAAGCCAGCTGGAAGGTTGCACGGGGAACGCTGGCAGCCGTGCCAATGGAAAAGGGCCAGACATGGCCCACACGGAGGCTCCATCTTCCCTTTTTCCTTTCCACATGTACAGTAATAAAGAAATGGGCAACATACTGTTGTTCTTGTTATCTTTGCTTGGCTACTGTAAAGCATTTAGAGAAAGTAACAGGGAGGGAGCACATTCTTCCACCTTCTGGGTGCTGCTGTCTTTCTGGGAGCAGTGGCCGTGCTGTGCAAAGAGCGAGGGATCACCGTGCTGGGTTTGAACACGGTATTTGACATCTTGGTGACAGGTGAATTCAATGTTCTGGAAATTGTCCAGAAGGGACTACATAAGACAAGTCATTAGAGAACTTGGAGCTCAGGAACGGGGGCCTCCTCTTCAGAGTGACCCTTGCTCACCTCCCGAGGGGCTGGGATGCTCCACATGCCCTGGAGGATCATAGGCACGGCCCGCTGGCCTTCACCGAGGTGGACAACCCGGCCTCCTTTGCCGACAGCCTGCCGGTGAGGGCCATAAACTACAATTACTGCTATTCATTAAATGCCCGGCTGCGGCTGTGTCCCTGGCGACTGTGTTTTGATGGGTCAATGGGCTGCATCCCCCTCATCAAGTCCGTCAGCGACTGGAGGGTGATTGCACCTGCTACAGAACCAGCACTCCGGTTCTGCCTCATCGGCCTAACATGCCACGCCCCGTGCTCTGAACATGGCCACAAGAGAAGGATCCTTACTCTGGGCCTGGGATTGCTCGTTATCCCATTTCTCTCCGCAAGGAACCTGTTCTTAGCAATGTGCTAAGGTGCTGAGGTGCGCAGCGGCCAGGGGCGGAGTGAGGAGCAGCTTTGCGGAAGGCCCAGTCTGTGTGTCCTCAGTGCTGAGGTTCCCCACAACACTGGCAACAACCTGGCTGATAAAGGCAACCAGACAGCCGCCATCAGGTGCCACTGGGAAGCTGTAAGATGAATTCCCAAGTATGTTCATGCCATGAATAATCTTGGAAACAGCTTAAAAGAAAGGCACGAGCTACAGGAAGCTGAGGAGCTGCCGTCTTTGGCTGTTCAAATACAGCCAGACTTTGCTGCTGCGTGGACGGATCTAGGCATCCTGCAGAACAGCCTGAAACGGTTGGAAGCCACAGAGCGAAGTTACCGGAGGGCAATTAAACACGGAAGGAACCGCCCAGATTGTTGCTACAGCCTCGGGCTCTGTATGCTGATCTCAGTTGCCAGGTGGATGCCTTGAATGCGTGGCCCGGAGCTGAAACCAGAGCACAGCCTGGCCTGGAACAACATTGATTACACTGCTCGAAAATACAGGTAATGTAGCTCAAGCTGAAGCAGTTGGAAGAGAGGCACTGGAATTAATAGCTAATGATCCCTCTGTCATGTTCTCGTTGGCAAACTGCTGGGGAAATCCCAGAAATACAAGGAATCTGAAGCTTTGTTCCTCGAGGCAATGAAAGCAAATCCAGAGTCTGCAAGTTACCGTAGTAACGTGGCTGTGCCTTATCACGCTGGGGACACCTAGACTTGGCCAAGAAACACTGTGAAATCTCCTTGCAGCTTGACCCCACGGCATCAGGAACTAAGAATTACGATCTGCTAAGAAGAAAGCTAGAACAAATGCAGAAGAAAGACATCTGATCCTTTTTCCTTCATGTTTTGAGTTTGAGTGTGTGTGTGGCATATCATTAATAATATGTGGTTACATTTAACCATTTGAAAGTCTTAGACATGTTATTTTATTGATTTTTTTCTATGAAAACAAAGACATGCCAAAAGATTATAGCACTAGCAATATACTCTTGAATGCTTGATACGATTTTTCATTGAAATTGTATTTTTTCAGACAACTCAAATGTAATTCTAAAATTCCAAAATTGTCTTTTTTAATTAAACAGAAAAAGAGAAAAAATTATCTTGAGCAACTTTTAGTAGAATTGAACGTACATTTGGGATCTGAGCCTTGTCAGGTATGGACCAGCCCTATTAAACTTCAATTAAGACCAAGAAAGGATAGACTGACTCCTACACTTTGTATAAGCATAGAACGTGTCTATATGTTAGCATTTTTATTTAATGACAAAGCAAATGGAGATTCTTGTTTTTTTATCTCTTTTTTTTTAAAACAACATACTGTGAACTTCGCTTGTAAGGAAATATTTATTTGTATTTTTATGTTTGGAATAGGACAAATAATCAAATGAGGAATGGAAATTTTAACATGTAGCACATCTATTTGCTTTTCCCAATAGGAAGAAATTGACTCTTGCAGTAGTTTTTGAATGCTCTGACTTGTGCAATTTCAATACATAGGAGGTTATATAATGTAATATTTTACATAAACGATTACTATCAACAGAAAGTTCAAGCCATGCTTTAGGCAAGGGCAGGCAGCCTCACATCTTTATTTTTGTTACATCCAAGGTGAAGAGGGCAACACATCTGTGTAAGTTGCTTTTTAGTGTTTTTAACTGAAAAGCCGTTTTCCATTTTGCTTAATGAAACTATAGACATTATTCTATCCAGAAAATGCAAAATTTTCTCTCCAATGGAGCCACATTCGAGGAATTTGTGGTATTTTTAAGAATTGAGTTGTTCTGGCTCTTTTTTATTTGATCCAAACCGTGTTTTTGTTTTGTTCTTCTCTGTGCGCTGTTGACCTAATGATTTACACCATCTCTGTAATTTCTTATGCAGTAAAATTATTACAAAGTAGCAAAAAAAAAAAAAGAGAAAAGAAAAAAAGAAACGGGCAACATGGCGCAGCTCAGGCAGAGAACCCATCTGATAGTAAAAGATTAGGGTGGGGACTACCAGAGATTCATGGCCTATGCAAATGGCATGCCTGGTCCAATCAGTTTTTCTTGCTCCATGTAGATCAGACACTGCCTCCTCACCAGCTCCTCAATAGCTCCCCCTGCATTTCACTGTGGAGCCACAACCCATTTTTCTGAGGCCCCTCTCTGTAGCAGAGAGTTATCTTTCTTTCTCCTATTAAACTTCTGCTCTTGGCCAGGTGCGGTGGCTCACACTTGTAATCTCAGCACTTTGGGAGGCCGAGACGGGCAGGAGGTCAGGAGTTCGAGACCAGCCTGGCCAACATGGTGAAACCCATCTCGATTAAAAATACAAAAACACACCAGGTGTGGTGGCACATGCCTGTAATCCCAGTTACTTGGCTGAGGCAGGAGAATTGTCAAACCTGGGAGGCAGAGGTTGCAGTGAGCTGAGATCACACCACTGCATTCCAGCCTGGGCGACAGAGTGAGACTCCATCTCAGAAACAAAACAGGCCGGGTGCGGTGGCTCAAGCCTGTAATCCCAGCACTTTGGGAGGCCAAGACGGGCGGATCACGAGGTCAGGAGATCGAGACCATCCTGGCTAATACGGTGAAACCCCGTCTCTACTAAAAAATACAAAAAACTAGCCGGGCGAGTAGTCCCAGCTACTTGGGAGGCTGAGGCAGGAGAATGGCGTAAATCTGGGGGGCGGAGCTTGCAGTGAGCTGAGATCCGGCCACTGCACTCCAGCCTGGGCGACAGAGTGAGACTCCGTCTCAAAAAAAAAAAACAAAACAAAACAAAACAAAACAAAACTTCTGCTTTTCATCTCACTCTGTGTGTGTTCACATCCTTGATCTCCATGACCATGAGACAATGGACCTCAAGTATTACCCCAGACAACGAGGCCTCCTCAATACACATTTGGTTTATCCATTCATGAACTGATGGACATTTATGTTGTTTCCACTTTTTGGCTATCATGAACGACAATACCATAAACATTTTGAGTACAATTCTTCACATAAACACGTTTTCAGTTCTCTTGAGTATATACTGAGGAGTGGAGTTCATGGGTTGTGTAGTATCCCTGTTTAACCTTTTGGTGTAGCAAAGTGAAACTTACAACATAGAAATTCCACTCACATCGTTTCTATGAGTGGAGTTTATATGAAATTTACAGAAAAGGTAGATCAGTACAGACAGAAAGCAGGTTGTCTAGGCTGGAGGCCAAGAGCAGGGCTGGCTGCAGATGGGCATGCAGGACATTTTTCTGGCAAAGGAACTGTTTTAACAGTGGAGTTTTGTGCTGGTTGCAGAACTGTGTACAGTGACTAAAAACCACTGAGCTGTAGACTTACAATCAGTAGATTGTTTTGTATTAAATTGTGCCCCAGTAAAGCTGTTACGGAATGCTAGGACATAAAAACACACCCCCAAACACAGCAACGAGGCAGTTAGTGTTTCCCAGGGAGCAGCTCAGGTGACAGTTGCATTGTGCAAAGTGATCCCTGTGACCCAGAGCATGCTTAATGTTTAGGTAACGCTTTAATGCAGCCTTGGAGGGCAGGTAACTTGCACCTTGAAACTTGAAGTTCTTGCTAGTGTTGCTTGTAATTAAGCTAAAGTAGTTATATAACTAATACAGATAAGAGTAAATTTAAGGAGATGCCAAATAAATGAAGGAGGTGAGCAGCCACCGCAAGACTGAAGCTGGGAGGGGCGTGATGGAAGTCATTCAACCCAAAACTGCTGGAATGGAGACCTTGCCAATAGATGGGTTTTAAAAAAAACAAAAAGTGTGTTTTACAGAAACGAAATGAGGACCCATCATAAGATCCAGTTTATTGTCAACACGGCACATCCCCCCAACTGTGTGTCTGCAGGAGGCATCAGTGTGTGCTGCTGTATTGTGTGATGTGGAAAGTCCTGGTGTTTGAGGAGATGGGGCACTGGCTTTTATTTTCTACAGCTGTCTTTTATAATCTAAGGAGAGTAAAGCTTCTGTTGGTGAGCACATGGGGCTGCAGGAGGGTTGTGGTGTTGAGTGTCCGGGCCCTCTGCAGGGCCGCCTGGGCCAGTCAGCTCCTCCGCTGGCTCTGAGGGTTTGAGTTTCACAACCCCTGGACGTCCCGGTTCCTCTTGTGGAATGGCTCTGTCCAAATTTCCTCTTATAAGGACACCAGTCAAATTGGATTTGGGCCCACCCTAGTGACCTCATTTTGGTATAATCATCTCTTTAAAGACCCTATCTCCAAATACAGTCACATTTTGAGGGCCTAGGGGTTGGAGCTCTAACATATGAATTTTCAGGGGGACACAGTTCAGCACTAGCAAGGTCTTTCAGGCCTCAGGACTCCAGCTGAGTAGCGAGGCAGAGTCCAGAAGGCAAAGGGAGACTCTAGAGGCTTTCACAAGTGGGACCATCCTGTGTCACCTTAGGCTAAAGGGAGGAAGTGATCTTCTGGGGCTGCTTAGCTGGTTGTTCCAATGAATCCAGGAGAAGCAACCAGGTTAGCTCTGCCTCTGCCCTTTGGAGATCCATTTGGATTCAGTTCCAGTGCTGCCTGGGCCTAGAGGCTGTGCCGACTGAGTCCTGGGCACAGTTTAGGGACCTGCTCTCTGACCACAGGCCAGCCACTCCCATCCCTGAGCCTGTTTCACGTCAACAAAATGAGAGGGTGAACGAGATGATCTCTAAGGTCCCTGCTCACCTGCAGTCGCAGAACAGGTCCGGGATTCCATCTGGCAGCCTGCAGCTGTGGAGTGGACGGGCTCTGTGCCGAGGTCATCTGTGCAGTGTCCACAGCAAGTGAGGTGGGCTGAGTTCTTCAAAGGTGCTGATGCTTGATGTGGGAAGGCAATGGTGTAGATGCCTTTTTCTCCTTGCGCCTCTGTAACCAGGTGGAGATAGCAGTGGGATGTTCTAATCCCTAATGTCATAAATTCGAAGTAATGAAGGAAAAAGTGGAAGGAGCCGTTTCTGCCTGGTTTTGAACCGGGAAGCTTTTGCGTGTGAGGCGACATGGGACTTTGTGATACTTGCTTCCCTTTTGTGTGTGCTTGAAATTTTCTACAATAATGGTTTAAAATATGCACAGGCCAGTTTTTTTTTTTTCCTCCAACTTCCTTAGCAAATCTTTTCCCATCAAGTTGTTCATTCAACTGATGGGGAGATTTTGCATCATACATGTGACAAATCTTCATTCCAATCAGGTAGGTCAGTTTCCTGCCTGTGCGAATATGAAAAATTGCTTTAAGCTAGGCATGGTAGTTCATGCCTGTAATCCCAGCTACTTGGAAGGTGGAGGTGAGAGGATCACTGGACCCCAGGAGTTTGATGCTGCAGAGAGCTATGACTGCACCACTGCATTCCAGCCTGGGCAACAGACAGAGACCCAATCTGTTAAAATTAAAATATTTTAAGTTTCAGCTGGGGAGGATGGCTCACACCTGTAATCCTGTAATTTGTTTGTCTGTTTTTGAGACAGGGTCACGCTTTGTTACCCAGGCTGGAGTGTGGTGGCACAAAACCGGAATACTGCTTATCAGGCAACTGTTTTCTGATTAAGACTCCTCACATCTCATGCCCACCAAGCCACTTCCAGCTTCTCAAATCCAGATCCTAACACTCCTACACATCTACCCTTGATCTTCCACTTCTGAAATGCTGCTAAAATGTGGTCATGGTGGTATTTACCTTTACTGCAAAGGAATAAACTTGGCCTTGTTTGATCAGCAGGTTCTCCAGGTGGTCTTTTTTTGAAAAAGTCAATAGAGAATAATTTTAATTCCTAAAAGCTTTGAATATTTTTTCTTCTCCTATACATGGTTGCTCTAGTAGGTGATCACAGGTGCATCTGGGTGAAGGTTGAGAAGACTGACGTATATATTCATTTAGAGATAATTCTAAAATTAATTGTCACCCATGGGTCATCCAGATGGAAAATTATTGTGCATTATTGTGCAGTTAATCAGATTGTGACTCGAACCACAGTGGCTGTTACAGACGTGCTCATCCTTAGTGGAACAAATCGGCATAGCCTTTTATACCTAATATTCAGTTTTTTGTTTGTTTGTTTGTTTTTGAGATAGAGTCTCTCTGTTGCCCAGGCTGGAGTGCAATGGTGCACCTGTCTGCTCACTGCAACCTCCGCCTTCTGGGTTCAAGCAATTCACCTGCCTCAGCCTCCGGAATAGCTGGGATTACAGGCACCTGCCACCCCCATGCCCGGTTATTTTTGTATTTTTAGTAGAGATGGGGTTTCACCATATTGGCCAGGCTGGTCTCGAACTCCTGATCTTAAGTGATTCACCTGCTTTGGCCTTTCCAAAGTACTGGGATTACAGATGTGAGCCACCGCGCCTGGCCCTAATATGCACTTCTTGACATGAAAAAGTATTTTTTCTCTATAAGAAGTTGCAAGGACCACAAAAAGTGGCTGTGTACATTCCAGGGCCACAACAGTGCATCTCAGCAATCTTGCCTCAGAACTCCATCATTTCTCCTCCTGCATAATATAATCTACAGAGATCTTAACCAACTTCACATTCCACAGAACATTGCGTTTTGTGGAACAGCTGGGATGCTTGCTCGATGGAGTGTGGACAACGTGGTCACAGTTGTAGGGACAGAGGTTATGTGTAGGTGCACCAACACGGATGTACCCTCACCAAGCCAACCTGGTTACCACCACCACTGTGTGGCCGATCTTGTATCCTCACCAAGCCGACCTGGTTACCACCACCACTGAGTGGCCAGTCTTCTATCAGTAGAAACTCATTCTGGGCCCCAACATGGCACCTTTCCTTTTGCTACCAGCCTCCTAGAAGCAGGTTTTTAGATCGGATCCCTTTTGTCATGAACGGCATGGCAATTTGACCTCACTGCAATAGACACCATTTCTAGATTTGAATTTGCCTTCCCTGCCAACGCACATCTGACAGCTCTACCATCTACGTGCAGAATGCCTCAGATACCCAGAGTATTCTGCATAGCATCGCTTCTGATCAAGGAACTTCTTTTCTAGCAGAAGAAGGGCAGTGACGGGCTGATATCTGTGGAGCTGACAGGTCCTGTGTTATTCCGTTGCCCGGAAGCAGGTGTTCTCATTACGACACCAGCTCTTTCACAGTGTCAGTTCAGAAACCAGACCCTGGAAAGGTGGGGACAAAGGACACAGGGAATCAAAAATGAAGAAGAAGGTTCTAAATTCCAATGATGTCTTCATGATCAATTGCCATGTTGGGGGGTGTGTATGTCCCTGTGTGGAAGCTAATTTGTCCTCTCTCCATCCTCTTATCATTTTACATACTCCAGTGGTGGAGGCTGCCATTCAGTCAAGATCGTGACTGTACATGAGGGATGACAGTGCCCACAGGCAGTGCTATGGCTGCTGAAGGCCAGCGTTGTGTGGACACCAACATGTTCTTAGGAAAAGCAAAATGTCCCTGCTGTTTAATGGAAGTTCATATGTGAGTGAAATGCTGTGTGGACACTGAATGGCCACGGGAGGGCCCTGCACCCGTTTTTAAGCAATTGCCTCAGCCCCCAGCCCACACTCCTGTCCTCTGAGTTGTGATGCTAGGGCTGCTTTGCTGTCAGGACCCCATCAGGCTCTGCCGGGAGGGGCATTAGAAGGAGGCTGTCAGCCAGCAAGAGGGGAAAGAAACCAGTCCTCATGACGTCCTGTGTTCTCCTGTCCAAATCGTCCCAGCAATGTTTCTTCATCCTGGAAGTTGGCTCCACTTTGCAGATTTTGCTTTCACACTTTGGGCACTCGTCTCATCCTGCCCTTAGGAAAACAAGCACCAGCCGACTGGCCCCCACACTTCCGCAGCCGGGACCTGAGGCCCTCCTCTGAACACCCAGAGTGTCAGCAGCAACCACACAGCAGCTGCTCCTGGGAAGCCTGGGCCCAGCTTTGGACGCCGCTTCTTCTCCCCCCGTGCTCCGGAGGTACCACAGGGCAGGGCCAGGCAGCCCTCCAAGGCCCGGGAGATGCCTCTCCAGGGTCTCTGCTGAGCTCGGAATGCCGTGGTCACTGCTTGCCCCCAGATGTTTGAGCTCCAAGGATCCCTAGTGTTCTTGTTTTGGCCATTCATTTCTCCAGTATCTGGTTAGCAATTTTATTTAATTTTTGTGTTTTTTAGACATGGGGTCTCGCTGTCACCCAGGCTGGAGTGCAGTCAGTGGTGCAGCCCTGCCTTACTGTAGCCTTGAACTCCTGGGCTCAAGCCGTCCTCCCTCCTTAGCCTCCTTAGCTCGGACTACAGTAGCTAGGACCAGGCTGGTCTTGCACTCCTGGCCTCAAGTAATCCTCCTGCCTCAGCTTCTCAAAGGGCTGGCATTACAGGTGTGAGCCACCATGCCTGGCTAGTAATTCTTCTTTTCTTTTTTTTTTTTTTTTGAGATGGAGTCTCGCTCTGTTGCCCAGGCTGGAGTGCAGTGGTGCGATCTGGTCTCACTGCAAGCTCTGCCTCCCAGGTTCCTGCCATTCTCCTGCCTCAGCCTCCTGAGTAGCTGGGACTACAGGTGCCACCACCACGCCCCGCTAATTTTTTGTATTTTTAGTAGAGACAGGGTTTCACCGTGTTAGCCAGGATGGTCTCGATCTCCTGACCTTGTGATCCTCCCACCTCAGCCTCCCAGTGTGCTGGGATTACAGGCGTGAGCCACCGCACCCGGCCAGCAATTATTTACACTAAACTTTCTGTTAAAATAACTGATGTGATTTTGTTCCTAAATGGACCCTGACTGATACACAAGTTTCAAAATAATGACTCAGTTTCTCTCCTTATTTCTCTTCCAGTCATCATCCTCCTAGAGAGAGAGAGTTTTAAACTGTTAAAGAACTTGAGGTACTATAATGAATCACAGCTGCCACAGCAAACTTGACATGTGAACAGGGTCAAGTTTTTAAATGCTTCCGTTTATATTACCTCACTTGATGCTGTCTTCTTGCATTCATTCAACAATGTTTTATTGAGCAACTACTATTTATAAGGCACAGGGTCTGGTACTGTTAATATACTGTGAACCCCAACATTTGAGACAGGTGTCAGTTTATCTAGAAAGTTTATTTTGCCAAGATGGAGGACGCGCCCATGACACAGCCTCAGGAGGTCCTGACGACACATGCCCAAGGTGGTCGGGGCACAGCTTGGTTTTATATATTTTGGGGAGACATGAGACATCAGTCAATATATGTAAGAAATACACTGGTTCCGTCCAGAAAGGCGGGGACAACTCAAAGCAGGGAGGGGGCTTCCAGGTCACAGGTAGGTGGGAGACAAGTGGTTGCATTCTATGAGTTTCTGATGAGCCTCTCCAAAGGAGGCCATCAGAAGATGCATCTGTCTCAGGGAGCAGAGGGATGACTTTGAATAGAATGGGAAGCAGGTTTGCCCTGAGCAGTTCCCAGCTTGAGTTTTGCCTGTATCCTAGTGATTTTGGGGGCCCAAGATATTTTCCTTTCATAACACACAAAAAGCAAGATATTCCCCCCATGAGGATAACTACTAAACTGCAGGGATTTATTTTTATTATTTAAAGGAGGTTTTATAAAGCCTCTAATTGAACACAGAAAAAGGCAAATAACTGTCCAAGAGAGTTATATGGACTCAATTTCTGCCATTTAGAAAGTTTCCACTTAAGATATCCACATTTGTTAGCTTAAGTCATCAATTAAATAATTTAGAAAGAAGAGAAAAGGAACAGGAACCTAGAACTTAGCATGCATCCAATAAGACAGCTATTACCAAGAATTAAGAAATATAGCATTAAATAGCAGAAACACACAAAAAATAAAATAAAGAAAATAAAAAATAGAGTAAATTTAGTCCAAGGAGGTTATAAACAATCCACAATGACAATAATAGCAAGGCATTGCTTCTTCATGGAGCTTTGGATTGACACATCGTGATCTTTACAAAATCCCTCAGAGTGCAGGTGTCATGATTCTTTTCTTTTTTTCTTTTTTCTTTTTCTTTTTTGTACAGGAATGTTCATAGTGGCTTTTCTTACAATGGTCAAAACCTATAAACCAGGCAGTGACCATCAACAGGAGAATGGCAGCAGACACTCACAAAGGTTGAGTGACTTACCAATGTGACACAGGCAAGAAGTGGCACAGCAGGCACCAGACTCTGGGGTTCAGTGCTGGCTGCCAATCCTGCAGTGGTTCAGCACCTTCCTCAGTGCCCCCATCACCTCCTGGTTCCTCAAGCTGTAAATGAGGGGATTGAGCATGGGGGTAAGGACCGTGTAGAAGATAGAGGCCACCTTGTCATGGCTGGGGGGCCGGTAGCGCCTGGGCCTCAGGTACATGAACATGGCTGCCCCATAGAAGAGGGTGACAGCTGTCAGGTGGGAGGAACAGGTGGCCAGAGCCTTTTTCCAGGTCTGAGCAGAGCGCATTCGCAGCACAGCCCCTAGAATGCAAGCATATGAGACCACGATGATGGAGAAGGGAAGGAGAAGCATGAAGACACAGCAAGCAAAGAGGAGGGTGTCAAAAAGGGAAGTGTCTACACAGGCCAGCTTCAGTAAAGCTTGCACCTCACAGAAGAAGTGATCCACATTCCTCGAGTCACAGTAAGGTAAGCTCATGGCTGCCACCATCTGAATCACTCCATCAATTATCCCAAAGGCCCAGGAGCTCCCAATAATCTGGAGACAGACCTTCTGATTCATGAGGATGGGATAGTGAAGTGGGTGGCTAATGGCCACATAGCGGTCATAAGCCATGAGTCCCAGCAAGAGCCCCTCAGATCCCACAAGAGAGACAAAAAAGCCAGTTTGTACGCCACAGCCCACAAAGGAGATGGACTTCCTGCCAGACAGGAAGTTGGCTGCCATCTTTGGCACAATGTTACAGACCAACATGAGGTCCATGAGGGAGAGCTGGCTGAGGAAGAAGTACATGGGGGTGTGAAGTTGAGGGTCCATGTAGATGAGGAAGATGAGGAGGACGTTCCCACAGAGGGCCACTGTGAAGACCACCATAACTGCAGAGAAGAGGACAAGGTCAGTCTGGCTGTGGGAAAAGATGCCCACGAGGATGAAGCCATCTGTGTATGATTGGTTCACCCATCTTCCCATGGCTTAGTCGTTCACCGTCACCTGAGAACACAGAGAAATTATGAGATTGAGGGACATGTCTCTATTGTGCTCCAGATTCTTCAGTTCAACAGCATATGATCTGAGACATGCAGGAGGACACTCTCGTATTCCTGTGACACAGGTGACAGGACCTCTGCCAGCTCTGAAATTGGACTCCACATGGTTATTCGTGCATGTCGAAACCCAGAGGGTAGAAATGGGATCATTTCATGTGCCCCAGGACTGTTGGACAATTCTCCTCCAGCCAGCAAAGCCCAGGCTTTCCACATAGCTGGGGTCACATGGGTTTGGTCCACTGTCTCTAACAGGCCTTGGACTATTTTATGCCCAAGAGATCATTTACATGTGTTACAAAAAGGAAAGATTATGGAGACGTGAGATGTTCTTTAGTCTTTATTTTGTTCAGGTCAAAAATCCTGGGACCATTTTCAATTTCTCTATTTCTTTAATTCCCTAGGTCCAAACCATCAGAAAGCCCTTTGGCCGTACCCTCAGTGTTTCTCAGAATCTAATTCGCTCTTCCCACCCTCACCAAAACTACCCTAGTCCTAGCCACCCTCCTCTCTCTGATGGGTTATTGTAGCCTCTTCCCTGGTCTCCCAGCTTCTATCCTTGAACCCTTGAGTCTATTGTCACAGCATCTGCAGAGAGTCTGCTAAAATGTAAGGCATTTGTGCAACTTTCCTAGTGAACGTATGTCGATGACATCCTAAATTACTCCAAATAAAGCCCAGGTCTTACAGTGGAAAGTAAAGCACACACACACACATAGACACAGAGACAGACACAGACATACAGACACAAACACAGACACACACATAGACACAGAGATACAGACAGACACAAATACACACACACAGACACAGACATACAGACACACAGGCACAGGGAAATAAACACACACAGACACACATACATACACATGAAAATACACACGCAGAAACACATAGATACATGGAGGCACACACACAGCCACATAGAGAAACAAAGACACACACACAGATACACACCCAGAGACATATAGATATGGAAATATATACACAGACACACACAGAAACACATAGGCACACATACATCCATATACAGAAACACAGAGATACACACATAGTTATACACAAATACAGACATATACACAGGCACACGTAGACACAGTTATACACCGAGACACCCAGAAACATGGAAACACTCCCCCCCCCCACGTCCCTCTGAGGTCCCCTGCGGCCCCTCCCTTGCTCACAGAGCTTCCGGGGCCTCCTGGCCTGGGTGCCCACGCCCTCCATCCTTGGCTCGTTTTCCTCCGCGGAACGCCCTTTCCCAGGTCTCCCTCCCTCCCTGCTTCCTGCCTTTCCTCAAATGCTGGTCTTCATGGAGAGGTGTTCTGTGGAAGCCGGATGAAAAGCTGAACGTCTCCCTCTCCCAAGCCCCTTC
>NW_012116544.1:336962-345433 GCF_000951035.1 Colobus angolensis palliatus | reverse complement strand
CCCCCGGCCAGCACGCACCCCTGCCAGCTCCCACCTGGCCCCACCACCTCTAGAGTGGCCCTGGAGGGTGGCAATGATCCCGACTGCATTTGCCTTCCAGTTTACCCTGGCACGCCCCAGGCTATCCCGGTCTATCTGTCACATAGCCCAGGGGTGGACCCATCTCTGCAAGAATAAAGCGGAAGTACTTTCAGAGGAAACACAAGACTCCTCAGCAGCCCTCCACCACCACCCACGCCTTTCCTTCCACTCTCCCGGGATTCCCTCCCTGCCCGTCTCCCCAGCCTCCTGGAGCTGCTCCCATGCTGCAGGACAAGGCCAGCCCCGGGACCTGGACACTTTCTCTCACCTCCGTGCAGAAGGCTCTTCCCAGACCGGCCCTGCCTTGCTCCCTCACCTCCTCTTCCTCACCTTCTCAGCAAGGCCTTCCCTCAGCACCCATTCAGAGTTGAAACCCTTCTTCCTCTGCCTCCCTTCCCTGCCTTGGTTCCCACAGCAGGTAAATGAGCAAGGCGGGCCCCAGGCTGCTCATGCGGGTGTCTGTTCTCTGCTTTGCCAACTAGAACCCATGTTCCCTGGTGCCACCGGTGCTCGTGGCGGGATCCCTGGCTCCCAGAACAGTGCCTGGCACGTCTGTTATGCGCTAGTCAATATTTGTTCAATGAATAAAAATTTTTTTGGTCAGGTACCCTGGCTCACACGTGTAACCCCAAAAATGTGAAAGGTTGAGGCAGAAGGATAGCTCGAGGTAGGAGTTTGAGACCAGCCTGGGCAACATAAACGAGACCTCATCTGTATTTAAAAAACAGAGAAAATTAGCCAGGCTATCGTGCACACATCTGTAGGCCCAGCTACTCAGGTGGCTGAGGTGAAAGGATGGTTTGAGCCTGAAAGTTCAAGCTGGGAGGGATCTGTGTTCACGCCACTGCACTCCAGCCTGGGTGACAGAGGAAGACTTTGTCTCCAAAATAAAAATAAAATGATACATTAGCTGGGCATGGTGGTGTGCACCTGTAGTTCCAGCTACTTGGAAGACTGAGGCAGAAGAATTGCTTGAACTCGGGAGGCGGAGGTTGCAGTGAGCTACGATCACACCACTGCACTCCAGCTGAATGGCAGAGCTATGACATTGTGTGATTTGGAGGGCATTTCTACAGGAGCAAATCTGTTCCCACAGCGACCAAGCACCATCTCAGCCATATCAGCCACAGGCTCCACCAACCAGCAAAATACACCAGATCCCCCAGCAGAACGGACTCTCCGCCCTACCACCATGTCCAGAGGCACCAGCCACTTGCACCTCTCAGGACACAGACGGCAAGACCCTGTCTCAGAAAAAAAAAAAAAAGTATTATGAAATACAACAGAATTTATTCTTGCGTCTCACTGGCTCATCTTCGTGCTCTGTAACTTCAGACCTTTCCGTTGGGTGTTTAGTTAATAACTTCACTTTTCTTCCTAGAAACCGCAACACAGAAGAAGCCACTGCGTCTCTGCAATATTCTCCCTGGGACGGGAGGACCCCATCGCACGTCAGCCCCCTCCTTCCTACCCCTTCACCTTCGCTCTCCCCACACATCTGTCCTTGTCTTCCTATTGTGGACCACCCTCCACCCCAGGGACCCAGAGTCCAGTCTCCAACCCAGACAGAGGGAGGGGGACAGGAAAAGGGGAGTAAGACACCAAGGATAGAGAGAGACGTGGGTCAAAGGGAGAGGACGAGAAGAAAGAGTGAGGAGAGACACCACACCAGCAGAGAGATGCCCCTCCAAAAACCCAAACAAAACAATTACACCCTGATGGAAGCAGACAGGGAGGAAGAGCAAGTGCTGATGAACAAGAGAAATGGGGACGTGAACCAGCAACAGGAGCAGGAGCTGCAGGGAAGAGAGAGGAGGCAACAGGATAAGACCCTCACTCACCTGTGGGTGGGTTCCCTGCAGGGACACAAACTTAGCAGGGACGCCTGCGGAGGAGATCCTAGCATCAGAATCACGCACTCATCCTCCTGTGTTTGCTCCCACTGGGTCGGGGGACAAGAGGAGCCCCAGCCCCAACCTCCTTCCTCAGCCCCTGCTGACTCCTTGCCAGGCTGTGGAGCCCACTGCACCCTCGGCCTCCAGTGGCCCCTCAGGCTCAGAGATTGTGGCTCACACAGACCACAGCCTCCTCTCAGAGGGAGAAACAGGCTCAGGGAAGGAGCTCGTGTTGGCAGAACTTCCTCCCAATGTCCACACAGGTACTTAACACAGACACGGGGTGAGGAGGGGGAGCTGACTTCAGACCTCAGCTCTCAGGGGATCCCATAGACTTCAACCTCAAAGAAACAGAGCTTAGGAACAGGACTAGTACTAGGGCCACTGGGAGTAGTGTGAGGAAATACAGGAAGGGAGGGGGCCACAGGGATACACAAATGCCTCAGGCACAGGGATACACAAATGCATTGAAAGTTCCCTGGAACTCTGCCACCTGCTCTGGCAATTGGGCTGCCTTCTCCTCCCAACGTGCTGGGATTACAGGCATGATCCACCATGCCAGGCCTGTTTTTGTTTTTGTATTTGAGACAGGGTCTTGCTCTGCCGCCCAGGCGGGAGTGCAGTGGCACAATCACTCTTCACTGTCACTTGGACCTCCTGGGCCCCAGCTATCCTCCCACCTCATCCTTCCGTGTAGCTGAGATCACAGGCACGCACCACCGCATCTGGTTAATTTTTGTATTTTTGGTAGAGACAGAGTTTCATAATTTTGCCCAGGCTGGTCTTGAACTCCTGGGCTTGGGTGATCTGTCCACCTCAGCCTCCCAAAGTGATGGGATTACAGGCGTGAACCACTGCACCCAGTCAAGTCCAGCTTTTTTATTTTTTAAGCTTCAAGTCTTTTAGATGACTGAAGTCATCTTTTCCATTCAACATTTCTTCCAAAACTCAATCCATGGTGACCTCAGCCTCCCATGAACCCCTGCAGACCTGTCATCTGTACCTTTGGAGACTTGATGGCCTTGTGACAGCTCCTCTATTGACATCATTGTATTTTACAGGATGAACTTGATCATGTGCAAACAAGGAAACAACCCATACAACACTGTTTTTAAATATGATATCCCAATTCTTCTTTCTCCGTCTTTTCATGGTACCTCATGGAGATTTAAGAGTTTTTTGGTCACTGTGAGGGGTAAGATGAAGGCTTATTTGTGCATTCTGAAGACCAGATCATTGAAAATCAAAACTTGGATTTCACATTCTTTTCAATGTTTTTCCCCTTGACTCAGCGTAAATCAACACTGCTTGGACTTTGGAGACCCATAGTAGGAAAAGAATAGTCTATTAATAACAATTACATTGTTTATCTTTTAAGATATTAAAGACACTGGAGGTGTTTTTGGAATGTCAACTTTTCACAAATAAATTACCAGGAAGTCTGAACTGATGCCTTCTTTTTATTTTAGAGACTACCTTGTGTAATAGAGACATTCTCTTTTATTTTAATGTGTAAGTCTAATTAATTTTTTTGATGGCTAATGACATTTTAATTTTAGCAGTATAATACAATCAGTAACAGTCATAGAAATGTCTATGAGATGTCAATATTGATGTTTCTTTGTTAGAAATGATTTTTAATGCTCATCCTATTATTATTGTTTTTATCTTTTAAAGACAAAACCTTCAAACTGTCCTTCACAGTGATTGTACCAATTTACATCCCCACCAAGAGTCTACAAAAGTCCATTTTTCTCCATGCCCTTACCAATACTTGTTTGACTTTTTCATAAAAGGCCAAGGTGATGTCTCATTGTGGTTTTAATTTGCATTTCTCTGATGATTTGTAATGTTGAGCATCTTTTCATATACTGTTTAGCCATTTTTATTTCTTCTTTAGAGAAATGTCGATATGGGTCCCTGCCTATTTTTAATCAAGCTATTTGTTTACTTCCTATTGAGTTGTTTAAGCTTCTTATATATTTTGCGTATCAACCCCTTATGTAATGTATGACTTTTAAGCATTTCATTTCAATCTGCTGACTGCCTTTTCATTTTGTTGATGGTTTCTTTTGCTGTACAGAAGCTTTGTAATTTTGTGTAGTCCAACTTGTTTATATTAGTTTTTGTCATCTATGCTTTTGGTGAGATATCAAAAAGTTCTTGCCAAGGGCAATAACCAAGAGCTCTCCCCCTATATTTTCTTCCAGAATTTTGATGGTTTCAAGTCTTATGTTTAGGTGTTTAATTCATTTTGTGTTGACTTTGTGTATGGTGTGAGATAAGGGTCCAATTTCATGGTTTTGAATGTGGATATTAGGTTTTCCCAGCATCATTTATTGAAGAGACTATCCTTTTTTCTCCGTGTCTTCTTGGTGGCCTGATCAAAAATTAGTTGACCATGTATGCTTAGGTCAATTTCTGGGATCTCTATCCTGTTCCATTAGTTTATGTGTCATTTTTTTTTTTTTTAATGCCAGTACCATACTGTATTGATCACTATTGTTTTGTGATGTAGTTGAAAATCAGGAAATGGGATGCCTCCAGCTTTGCTTTTCCTTCTCATGATTGTTTTGGCTACTCAGGGTCTTTTGTGGTCCCATACACATTTTAGAATTGTTTTTTCTATTTCTGTGAAAAACACCATTGGAATTTTGATAGGAATTGCATTGACTCTGTAGATTGCTTTTGGTAGTATAAACATTTTTACCTCATCTAGTTGGGTAGATGATGGTAAAAAAAGAAAAAATGTATACAATAAAACAAAAAACATTTTTTATAATATTAATTCTTCCAATCCATGAGCATGGAATATCTTTCGATTTATTTGTGTCTTCTTCAATTTATTTCATCAGTGTTTGAGAATTTTCAGTGTACAGTTCTTTTGCTTCCTTGGTTAAATGTATTCCTAAGTATTTTATTATTTTTGATGGTTTTGCAAATGGGATTCTTTTCTTGATTTCTTTCTCAGATTGTTGTTAGTGTACAGAAATGCTACCAATTTTTGTATGTTGATTTTGTATCTTGCAACTCTACTGAATTCATTTATTCTAACAGTTTTTTAGTAGCATGTTTAAGGCTTTCTACATATAGGATTATGTCCTCTGCAAATAGGAATAATTTAATTATTCTTTTCCAATTTGGATGACTTTTACTTCTTTTTCTTTTCTGATTGCTTTTGCTAGTACTTTCAGTACTGTGTTAAACAGAATGGCAATAATGGGCATCCTTGCCTTGTACCAGATCTTAGAGGAAAATATTTCAGTTTTCCTTCATTGATTATGATATTTGATGTGGGATTTTCATGAATGACTTTTTTATGTTTAGGAAATTCCCTTCCGTACCTATTTTGTTTAGAGCCTTTAAAAAAAATCACGAATAGGCCAGGCGCGGTGGCTCACGGCTGTAATCCCAGCACTTTGGGGGGCCGAGGTGGGCAGATCACCTGAGGTTGGGAGTTCGAGACCAGCCTGACCAACATGGAGAAACCCTGTCTCTACAAAAATACAAAATTAGCCAGGTGTGGTGGTGCATGTCTGTAATCCCAGCTACTTGGGAGGCTGAGACAGGAGAATCACTTGAACCTGGGAGGTGGAGGTTGCGGTGAGCCAAGATGGTGCCATTGCACTCCAGCCTGGACAACAAGAGCAAAATTCCATCTAAAAAACAAAACAAAACAAAACAAACAAACAAACAAAAAACCATTAATGGATGTTGAATTTTGTCCAGGGCTTTTTCTGCATCAATTAAATTAATCATGTGGTTATACTGTGGTGTATCACATGGATTATTTTGCACATGTTAAACTAATCTTGCATTCCAGGGACAGATCTAACTTGGTTGTGGTGTATAATCTTTGATATGTTTCTGAATTTGGTTTGCCAGGTTTTTTTTTTCTTTTGAGACAGCATCTTGCTCTGTTGTTCAGGCTGAAGTGCAGTGGTACAAAGGTGTCTCATGGCAGCCTTGACCTCCTGGGCTCAAGCAATCTTCCCATCTCAGCCTCCCAACTAGCTGGGACTACAGGTGTATGCTACTGTATATGGCTTATATTTTTAAGTGCTTTTGTAGAGACAGGATCTTACTATATTGCCCGGGCTGGCCTCAAGCAATCCTCCTGCCTATGCCTCCCAAAGTGCTTAGAATACGGGCGTGAACCACTGCACCTGGCCTGGTTTGCTAGTATTTTATTGAGGACTTTTGCATGTATGCAAATATGGATATTTTTGCAAATGGATATATTTGCAAAATGCTCTATGGAGCAGGCAGTATCCCCACCCTCCTGTGCGGGCTACAGACGTCCAAACTGCAGCTGTGGATCCAAGCCTCCCTGAGCTCTTTGGGAAGGGCCAGGAGCAGTCAGGATCTGCCTTCCCGGTGTGGGTGTGGCTGTAGCCTCCCTCCTAGGTGCAGGAGCCGGGTGTCTCTACAGCCTGTACCCTTGGGGGCCCCAGGAAGGATCCCCCATCCATGCAGGCTCAGGAGTGTCTGCCTGGCCTCTCTCCGCTCCTGGTGCCTGCTCTGATCTCAGAGTGGGTTGGGGCCGAGCACTGGGGCCATGAATGGCAGCAGGAGGCAGACAGAATCCTGGGTGGAAGGGGGCATGTCCCCAGTAAGGCCCCACCTTCAGGCCAGGGAGCACCTGAAGGCTGGGAGCCCGGGCTGCCAGTCCAGCAGACCAGAGTAGAGACTCCTGGTGCCTCTTCTGGGCCCAGCATGGCTGCCCATGGACCAATCAGCACACACTTCCTCCCCTTTGAGGTCCATAAAAGCCCTGGGCTCATCCAGAGCCAGGTAGAGGATGGCCAGAGAAGGAAGAGGGAGGACAGACCGACGATGGGACTGACAACTGAGGATTCCCTCTCTGCTGAGAGCTTCGGAGACATGCAGAGACATCATGCCTGTGGAGAGCAGAGGAGCCACCCTCTCCAGGGCATCCGCTGAGCCACCTTATCCAGGGCCTCCTCTCTGCTAAGTGCTGAACACATGGCTGGATGACCTGCCCACAGAGAGGAGCTACCCTCTCGTCTTGAGGTGTTTTAATACCAAATACAACTCTTCTTCCTTCTTCACTTGTCTGTGTACCTCATTCTTCCTGGATGCAGGACAACTCCTGTGAAAGCGCCCATCGCTCATTGACATCCCAGAGATCCCATAGTAGGACAAGCCGCAGACAAAACTCCTCAGACACTGAGTTAAAGAAGAAAGGGGTTTATTTGGCCGGGGGCATCAGCAAGACTCCTGTCTCAAGAGCCGAGCCGCCCGAGTGAGCAATTCCTGTCCCTTTTAAGGGCTCACAACTCTAAGTGGGTGCATGTGAGGGGGTCGTGATTGACTGAGCAAGCAGAGGGTACGTGACTGGGGGCCGCATGCACCGGTAATTAGATCAGAACAAAACAGGATAGGGATTTTCACAGTGCATTTCTATACAATGTCTGTAATCTATAGAAAACATAACTGATTAGGTCAGGGGTTGATCTTCAGTGGTTAAAGGTAGTTTTAGCAGCACCAGGCTGTCTGCCTGTGGATTTCATTTCTGCCTTTTAGTTTTTACTTCTTCTTTCTTTGGAGGCAGAAATTGGGCATAAGACGATATGAGGGTTGGTCTCCTCCCTCACCGTAACATGATGGGACACGCTGCTCCTAGTTAGCCCACCTCCAGCACCCCCACAGCCACAGCCTCCCATCAGAGCACACCTGAGGCTTCTTTTTCCACTTGAAAGCTTTTCCTCTTCCCTGACAAAGTACAAGTGGCAGTGGCTGACTCCTTCACTATAGGGAACTCTGGGTAAATAGCCTTTGATTCTCTTATTTGGTTGGTCTTCATTTATTTCCAGAGTGTTCAGTAAGTATTTGTTGAATGAACAGTGACTAACCAATGATTGAGTGCCTCAAAGTACAGGCCATCAACTGGGGACGAGGTCCACAGAGTAACTGACTGTGCTGCACTTCCTGTCAGTCATGCATTAACAAAACTCCATGTGGAGGCAGATTCTCATGTGACACTCAGTAGGGTCCTGTTCCCTCACAGCCTCCACGAGCGAGAGCCTCTACGAGTGAGAGCCTGCACAAGCGAGCTGAGGGGTACAGGGCAGAAAAAAGTGGCTTCCCTCCACCTTCCTAGGTTCTTTGTCTGGGCTTCAAGTCAAATTGACATAGGACAGATTAACAGGAGGAAAAATATATTTAGTTATATACACATGGGAGAGTCATGAAACATGAGACTCAAAGATGGGTCAGATGATTGAAGCGTACACATCCTGAGCTGCAGAAAGGAAGATGAGTGTGGGGCTGTCGTGGAGACAAGTTATGGGAGGTGATGATGTGGGAGAAGTTAATTAAGAAATTATTGGCCGGGTGCGGTGGCTCAAGCCTGTAATCCCAGCACTTAGGGAGGCCGAGACGGGCGGATCACGAGGCCAGGAGATCAAGACCATCCTGGCTAACACGGTGAAACCCCGTCTCTACTAAAAAATACAAAAAAAAACTAGCCGG
>NW_012116544.1:326591-336452 GCF_000951035.1 Colobus angolensis palliatus | reverse complement strand
TCTTTCTTTCTTTCTTTCTTTCTTTCTTTCTTTCTTTCTTTCTTTCTTTCTTTCTTTCTTTCTTTCGATGGAGTCTTGTTCTGGAGTGCAGTGGTGTGATCTTAGCTCACTGCAACCTCTACCTCCTGGGCTCAAATGATTCTCCTGCCTCAGCCTTCTGAGTATCTGGACTACAGGCGTGTGCAACCATGCCTGGCTAATTTTTGTATTTTTAGTGGAGACAGGGTTTTGCCATGTTGGCCAGGCTGGTCTCGAACTCCTGACCTCAGGTGATCCACCTGCCTTGGCCTCCCAAATTGCTGCGATTACAGTTGTGAGCCCCTGGGACCAGCCCAGGTCTCAGACTTAGTGAGCCTGTGCCCTTGGGCTATGAACTTTACCACTGGTTTTCAGTTTCTTCCCACTCTTAGGTGGGACAGGAGGGCTAGAGGGGGCTGGATTTGGGTATTTCTCTTCCCCCAGGTCAGTTAGGCTCTGGTAAAGTAGTTTCTCTTGAGGACAGGCTGGGTGAAAAGCAGAATGTTCTGGTGTGTTTCAAAATGGCTCCGTTTCCCCTTCCCCTACTGTAATTAGGAGGGGATTATTCTGTGATCATCACTGAGAACCTGGTAGAACTGGAGGTGAAATGCATCACAGTGTAGGGCCCCCTGTGACTGAGGCCCCCTGGAGATTTCAACTCACAGACTCGTCTACAGGGAGCCTCCAGCAGTTCTTCAGTTACTGTTCTGTCTTCCGGCCGTGGCTTTGGCGCCCATGAGTTTCTGCTCTGGTAAGTGGTGACTCTTTGTGTCTGCTTGTCTGTCTCATACTGTGGAGGCAGTGGTTTGCCGTGTGACCTCATTTCTCTGGATCTAAGAAGAGTTGTTGGTTTTTTCAGTGTGTTCAGCGTTTTACTTGTTGTTAGGGCCAAGTGATGACTTCCAAGCTCCTTCTGTGATGGGCCAGAAACTGGTGAGCAGGGCCCTGAGATGATGGGAGCATTGGGTGGACCTACCTCCCTCATGCCAGAGCTTTAACAGGTTTTGTTGGCACAAACGTGTGGGGAGGGGTACGCAAGAGGGTTTTTCATATTTTTTGGCAAGTTTTTACAAGTAGGCCTCACATGCCCTTGTCTATTTCCTTCTCCATGCCACAGCCCTGGAGGAGTTTGTTATGAGGGAAGGATTCTTGTCTTCCCTTTTACATTCATATCCCAAGCCCCAGCCCTGTGCCTGATATGGAGGAGGAAATAGATGTCAGGTCAGGAATGATGCCAATGCTGGAATACATAACCAAAAAATATTTTGAAAAACTAGAAATAGAAACAAGAACACGCAGGATCCTAGAATAAGAAAGCCTGGTGTGGGCACGGTGGCTCATGCTTGTAATTTCAACACTTTGGGAGGCTGAAGTGTGTGGGTCGTTTGAGCCCAGGAATTCAAGACCAACCTGGGCAACATGGCAAAACCTCGTCTTTACAAAAACTACAAAAATTGGCCAGATGTGGTGGCACATGCCTGTAGTCCCAGCTACTTGGGGGTGCTGAGGTGGGAGGCTCATGTGAACCCAGAAGGCAGAGGCTGCAGTGAGCTGTGATCGTACCACTGCACTCCAACCTGGGTGACAGAGTGAGACCCCATCTCAAAATTAATAAGAATAAAGCATTGTTGGATTCTTGCCAGAGGCTGCCTGCAACACACCTGTAACTCTGCAAGTTTTAACATGGAGTGAAATCTCATTGTTTTAATTTGCGATTCCCTAAGAATGAATGATATCATTATCATTCATTATTTTATAATATCATATATATATATAAATGAATATCATTATCATTCATTATATAATAAGAAATGATACAAGTTGGGTCTATTCCTTGTTGCTGTGAGGAGGAACTCGCCCCATGGGAACTGTGGGGCATCTCAGTAAGAGAGCGTTAGGGGAGACTTAGTATGCGATTAGGACTCTTGTCAGTGATCTTGGGGAGCATTGAAGGACGCAGGGCTTTGCTTAGGTCACCTGCTCTTGAGAAGCCCGGCTGATTCTACAATGGTGTGGTGATAAATCCTGTCCAGCAGGGGGCAGACCAGAGCCACTCACATTAGCCAGGGGAGGGATTTGTGGTATTCGTCTTTTTGTGACTTGAACAGTGGCCTTGTTTCTGTCGGTGCTCAGAAAAGATTACAGATTATCTTGTTTTTTTCCTCATTTCATCACAATTACAGAGTGGCGTTGTCTGGTGTTGGTGTCCCGTGGAACGTTTTATGTTCCACAGGAGCGCACCAAAGCCTAGCTGAAAGCCTGGCTGAGAGAGCCAGGCCACGTTTGAATTGTCAGGGGTGCTTTTCCCTTTTCCAATATTTTTCAACATGGTAAATATTCAAATAATGTGCTTACTACTTAGAGAAGAAGCAGACCTCTTTATTTTTATTTTTTAGAGACAAGTTCTCACTGTATTGCCCATGCTGGTCTCAAACTCCTGGCCTTAAGCGATTCTCCTGCCTCGGCCTCCCCAGTAGCTGGGACTCCAGCGGATTTCTAGTGTGCTACCAAGCGCAGCTATTTTTTTTTTTTTTTTTTTTTGTTTTGTAGACACAGGGATGGGGTGGGGGCCGTCTCCCTATGTTGCCCAGGCTAGTCTTGAACCCCTGCCTCCAGCAATCCTTCTGCCTTGGCCTCCCAAAGTGCTGAGATTTCAAGTGTGAGCCAATGCACCCAGCCAGAAACAGACCTCTTATAAAGAATAAAGAATTTATAGTAAGCAAGTAAGCTGAGACATACGTTCAACTTCAGTTGATAGGTAAAGATCATTCTAAATGAATGATCTAAAAGTTCATTTCTAAATTAACAAAGAAATCACAAAGACTGGTACTTGAATATCTGTTTATCAAAATATCCAGGCATAAAACAAACGGAGAGAGAAGCCCAATCATCACACATTATGTCAAGTAAGAGCTAAGGAAAGTACAAAACCACGTTCTTCTGTCTTGTGACCTCTTCCCAGCCCCGTGGCTGGTTTCTTGTCTTTGGCCTTCAGCCCTCACATCACCTCAAGGCTTCTACTTGGTGATATCCATCCCACCCTCCTCCTCTCCCTGCTCCTGCTCTCCTTGTAATCGGCCCACCTTTCTCCAACAGCACAGACCTCATCCTGCATTCTGGGCACATGCTCCAGGGACCTAGCTTCCCTTGCCTGTATCTCACCTTCCACTTATTGGACGCAGAGCCTTATTGCCGCTGCTGACTAGGAGGGGCAGTGAGCATCTTCCTCAGCTCTTTTTCTTGGGGCAGAAAAATCTCCAATGGAGGGGATGGAAGAAAAGGGGAAGGGAGAGCCCTTTCCGTGGAGTTGACACCCAACAATTCTCTGACCTCAAGCCCATTGTCTGGCCCTGGCAGCTCCTGAGAGTTTCTGCTTCTTGTTCTGAAACTCCATACAGCAGGTTTAACAATAGATAAGTAAATACTAGTCCTTAGCACTGATCCCCCAGGACCGACACGGGCAGCAGTCCTTGTAGCTCAAAGAGCAGCAGCTGGCAGGGCTGAGTAAGGCCATTTGGAGGGGAAGACTGGATTTGGAAGTCAGGGAGCCTTGCGTCGCATTGCAGCCGGAAAACAGGTGCAAATGAACTGAGCGGGCTGAAAGAAGCAATAATCTGCTCCAGAAAAGTGATGGGAGGATCAGGTGCCACTCACTGAGTCTTCACTGGGAGGCAATATCCTCACTCGCACGTAATGCCAGAGACCGTGGTGCCACATCCGGACCTCTGTCTGGCAGGGCTGCCCTTTGGCCTTGTTCTTTCTTCCCTATCTACACTCCCGCACGTCCCCCCGCGGCCCCCAGCTCCCCAGAACTGTGAGGAAATGTGCAGTGGTGATGACTCTCAGCCCCTCACTCTTCTCCCTGCAGCTTCTAACAGAGTCCACCTGAGTCAGACTCGCCCAGACCCTGTTACACCTGCGGGTTCCAGGACTCCACCCCAGACGGCCTAAATAAGTATCTAGGGTGCAGCCCAGGATCCGTGTTTATGACAAGATCTCACATGGTATGGATGTGCCCTCAGTGTGAAGACCAGGCTTGAGTGCCGCCTGCTGCTGGTGTTTCCCAAGCTCTGCCCGCCCTGGCTGTTCCCACCCGCCACCTGTCCTGGAGCCTTGCTTACTGAATTTCTTGCTGTCGTTCTGTGGCTGGGAGTCCTCGACAGCAGCTTCATTTTGGTGCCCAGTGCCTGGCACTCAGTGGGCCCTGAGTCAATATTCACCTTTCCTGCCTGTGTGTGGGGGAGGTGGGGGAGTGGGCTGGTGGGGGAGCACAGGTAGCTGTATTTTTGTGACTGGTCACTCACACAGTGGCTCAGGGCCCTGCTGGAGGGGATCCATCCCACTCCACAGTCTGGAGGAGATGCTGAGCCTGTAAATAAAACATGTCAGTGACAGCCCTTGGGGCGGGACAGGGCCCCATTTGAAAGCAGAAACAGAATTCCTGGTGAAAGTGGTTTAAATTGGAGAAGAATGTGCTGGGATTTGGTGTAGGATTCCACGTGGCTGTAAAACCAGCTGAACATCCTCAGAGTGTCAGGAAGGCAGTAGAATGGTGCCCAGAGTAGGATTTGAGTACACGTTCCACTTGAGCCAAGGGACAGGCCTTTTGTTATGCCTCAAACAGAATTATCAAACTCCCCAGTGTAAATCTGGGCAGCACTGACCAGCATGCATCCTGAATGGTTTTGGGATGACGTGATGACCATCCGCTTTATTCTACAGAGGCTTAAGGTGTCAGGGATCCCACAAGCTCTGAGGGATGGTGCATCAAAGTGGATTTAGCCTAGGGTGGGCTGGGAGACCAGGTGGGAGCTAGTGCTGCAATCCAGGTGCAAATGATGGTATCTTGGACCAGGTGATAAGACGTAACCTCCTGAACTTACTTGGAAGGTAAAGCTGGAAGAATTTGCTGACAGTCTAGATTGGGGTGTGACAAAGGCATGAAGGATGACACCAAGGCCGTGTGTGTCCTGAGCAATGGGAAGAATGACGTGAGTTACCATTACCCACAAGGGTGAGGGGCAGGCTGGTTGGGGAGGGAGCAGCAGGGGCCTACTTGTATGCAGGTTAGGCTTGCTATGCCGCTTAGACATCCTAGTTACTCTTGCCACCCTCTCCAAGCCACTATCCCCTGTTGCCTATGCCTGAGAAATGACCTAACCCATCTCCCCACACTCACTTTTTGACATCCAGCCAGTTCATGTTCTAACTTCTATATTCTGAAAGAGTGCTCAGAAGTCAAAGTCTGATTCAAATTGCGGGACTGGCCAATCTTCCATGGTCGGTTGCCCTTGAGGGAATGCCTGGCTTCCTTCTTGTGGTTCACAGACCTCCTTAGTCCAGCCTTGCTGTGACTTCAGCTTCTTTCTGCATTTCCTTCCTCCCCGGCACTGATTGCATTTCCCTGTTCCTGGCGCTTTCTCCACATTGAGCTAACTCCTCGTTCTTCAGGCCTCTCATCCTCCCGGGACCCTCTCTGTCCCCACTCGGTCCCCTGTTCAGGTGGGGATCCTGTCACATTGTGCACCCTTCACCCCCCAGTTTCGGGTCCGCAGGCTTCTGCTATTTCAGCAGTTGGTGTCTGGTCTGTGTTCACACTGGATCCTTGGCCCCCAGGCACAGGGCCTGATGCTTTCTAGGCTTTGGGAACACAAGTTCAGTTCTCAAACAGATGGATTTGCTAAGTACCTGCTGCTAGGTGAAGCCTCTTCTCTGAAGGTAGGATCCAAGTTGTCCACCAGGGCCTCTGCTGTGTCTGAGGTCTGGTGAGGCCGGCAGCACTGTGTCTACCCTGCCAGATTCTTCAGAGCTGTTTGAGCTGCCACATGGCTCCCTGCAGTTCCTCTCCCTTTGCAATCAGAATCACTGCCATGTTTCTCTCAGAATTCTGTAGTGACTCCCTCTCCCCATAGTTCTGGAACTATTTATGAGTGGTTGTCAGTATGGGGCCATGGGATTCTAGCCCTCCTTCCTCTAAGTTTTTGGAAACCTGCTTTCCCCAAATTTGGCTACCATTTGTCTTATTAATAGACTTCATTTTCTAGATAACTTTTGGGTTTACAGAAAATTGAGCTGACAGTACAGAAAGTTCCTATTTACACTTTTTTTCCCCAACTCCCAGTTTTCCATGATTAACATCTTGATTTAGTATGGTACTTTTGTTACAACTGATGAACCTGCATTGATATGCTAGTATGAACTAAAGTAGTATTAACTAAACTCCGTGGTTTACATTAGGGTTTATTCTTTTTCTTACAAAGTCTTTTGCTAAGTGCAAAATGCCATGTATCCACCGTTATAGTATCATGCAGAATAGTTTCAATGCTCGGAACATCTCTTGCACTGTACCTATTGAACCTCCATTTTCCCTGAACCCAGGCAACCACGGATCTTTCACTATTTCCATAATTTTGTGTTTTCCAGTATTTCATGTAACTGAAACTATACAGTATGCAGTTTTTAGACTGACTTCTTTCCCTTAGTAACATGCATTTATGGTTCCCCCATGTCTTTTCGTAGTTTTTTGGATCATTAATTTTATTGCTGAATAATATTCCATTATGAGGATAGAGCACAATGTGTTGATTCATTCACCTTTTGAAGGGTATCTGGTTACCTCCAGTTTTTGGCAATTATGAATAAAGCTACAATAAGAATTCATGTTCAGATGCTTATGTGGGCAAACGTTTCAACTCGTTTGAGCAAATACCTAGGAGCATAACTGCTGGATCATATGGTAAGATGATGTTTGGCTGTGTAAGAAGCTGTCAGACTGTCTTTTCAGGTGACTATCACTGGCCCCGTGTCCTTGTCAGCACTTGGTGTTTGTCATTGTTTTAGATTTTAGCCATTTTAACATGTAGTAAAACCTCATTGTTTTAATTTGGAATTCTCTAATAATGAATGATATCAAGCATCTTTTCATATGTTTATTTGCCATCTGTACATTTTCTTTGGTGAGATGTCTCTTCAGATGTTTTGATCATTTATTTTTATTCTTTGAGAGAGAGTCTTGCTCTGTTGCCCAGACTGGAGAGCAGTGGTGTAATCACAGCTCACTGTGGCCTCTAGTTCCTGGGCTCAGGCGATCCTCCCTACTCAACCTCCTGAGTATCTGGGACCACAGCCATGTGCCACCATGCCCAGTTAATTTTTTATTTTTTGTAGACCTGGGGTCTTGCTGTGTTTTGCAGGCCAGTCTCAAACTCCTGGCTTCAAGCAATCCTCCCGCCTCAGCCTCCCAAAGTGCTGGGATTGCAGGTGTGAACCACCACACCAGCCTGCGTATTTTTTAATTGAATTGTTTGTTTTCTTATTGTTCAGTTTTTGTTTGTTTGTTTTACTTTTTGAGACAGAATCTTGCTCTTTCGCCCAGCTTTTGAAGTACAGTGGCATGATTATGGCTTGCCACAGCTTCCAACTCCCGGGCTCAAGTGTTCCTCTTGCCTCAGTCTCCTGAGTAGCTAGGACTATAGGCAAGTGTCACCACACACAGCACATTTTACAAAAAATATTTTCTCCCTATGTTGCTCAGGCTGATCTTGAACTCGTGGGCTCAGGTGAACCTTCCATCTCAGCCTCCCAAAGTGCTGGTATTGCTGGTTAAGACAAGTGCCTTATTAGATATGCATTCAGCAAATATTCTCTCCTCATCTGTGCTTTGTCATTCCATTTTCCTAACAGTGTCTTTGCAGAGCAGAAGTTTTTACGTTCAGTGAAGTCCAACATACCAGTTTTTCTTCAGAGATCATGGATCATGCTTTGAAAAACTTCCCCAGATTTTCCTTAGGGTTGTCTCCTTAGGGTTGTCTTCTAAAAGTTTTGCATGTTAAATTTAGGTCTATAATCCATTTTGAGTTAATTTTTGTGACAGGTGTAAGATTAGTGTCTAGATTCATGTTTTTTTTCCTTTTTTTTGCTTTTTTTTGGCATGCGCATGCCTAAACATTCCAGTGTCATTTCTGGAAAAGACCATACATTATCTGTTGAATTGCTTTTAATTCCTGTCAGAATATCAGTTAACTATATTTGTGTGGATCTGTTTGTTCTCTGTTCTTCTTCACTGATCTAGTTGTCTGTTCTTTTGCCAACACTATACTCTGTTGATTACCGTAGCTTTATCGTAAGCCTTTAGGTAGTGTTAGTCTTCCAACTTGTACCTTCTTCAATATTGTGTTGGCTATCCTGGGTCTCTTGCCTTTTCATACAATGTTTAGAATCAGTTTTTCAGTATTTACAAATTAACCTGCTGGGATTTTGATTGGATTACATTGAATCTACAGATGAAATTAGGAAGAATTGGTGTCTTTAAAAGATTGAGCCTTCCTATCCATAAACATGGAATATCTTTCCATTTACTTAGAACTTTTTCTGATTTCATTAGATCTCCTTATATGGACCTTGTCCCCCCCCACCCACCTTTTTTTTATTTATTACTAAGTACTTTTTAAGTGCTAATGTTAAGTGTTATTGTATTTTTAATTTTTAAATCCCAATTGTTTATTGCTGGCATATAGAAAAGCAATTGACTTGTTTATTAACTTTGCATCCTGTATTTAAAACTTATGATCTTTAAGTAAGATGGAGAGCAACCCTTCAATGATTAAGAGATACACAAAATAGACATAAAGATTTTATTACTTACAGGTTCTGGTAGTAGATGACATGCTTGAAGGCCCCCCACACAGAGGTTAGGTCAGGGAGTATAGGCAGGGAGAAAGAGTGCAGAAATTAGCAGTATATATCGGAGAATACCGTGTGGGTGACTTTAAGTTCAAGGGCAAATACCTGAATGGTCCAATTAAAGGAAGTGGTGGACAAGTGGGGACTGTCACCTAGGCAGAAAAGATTCCTCCAAGGTTTTCATCCTTGGCCACTGGCTTTTGGGCCATTTGGGTGTGGTGTTCTACTTCTAATACACAGACAGCAACCTCTGCTGTGTCAATACCATTGAAATTGACCCTGTAATGTCTGGGCATTAGACCTTGTGCCTTATCATGGGTGCTATTTGAGTAGCAGAGACACTAAAGGCTCCTGGAGAAACCTGAGTCAGGCACCTAGTAAGGCATCTGATGAGCATAATTAAACAAACAAGCAGTCCGAAGGTACCCACTATGATTTGAAATCTCATGTGCAGCCATCCATCCCACTACATAGAGTAGGCAGGGCTAGTTGAGTGGGCTGTATGTAGCTGTCCCATGTGGAGGTGGGCACCAGGAGGCAGTTGTGCAAAGCAGATATCTGGACTGATCACCTTGAGAAACTGGGAGGAGATGTAGAACCTGAAAACTGTGTCAAGGGTGACTGAGCTCTCCTTCTGGCATAGGAAAGTTAAACTTCCCTTAAAAATGGGTGCTGAGGCAACATAAAATTACGATAATTCACTACATCGTAATCTTGCTATAATGTGGCTGGTGCAGTAGCTGATGCCTGTAATCCCAGCACTTTGGGAGGCCGAGGCGGGTGGCTCACTTGAAGTCAGGAATTCATGACCAGCCTTGCCAACATGGTGAAACCTGGTCCCTGCTAAAATTACAAAAATTAGCTGAGCGTGGTGGCTCATGCCTGTAATCCCAGCTACTCTGGAGGCTAAGGCAGGAGAATCACTTGAACGCAGGAGGCAGAGGTTGCGGTGAGCCGAGATCGAGCCACTGCACTCCAGCCTGGGCAATAAAGTGAGACTCCATCTCAAAAAAGAAAAGAAAAGAAAAAAGAAAAAGAAAAGAAGAAATCTTGCTATAATCATCTATCCGTTCAGGAGTTTTTTTGGTCAATACTTTGGTATTTTCTACATAGACAATCATGTCATCTATGAAGAAAGACAGTTTCTTTTTTTTCCCCCCC
>NW_012116544.1:324013-326431 GCF_000951035.1 Colobus angolensis palliatus | reverse complement strand
TAACCATTAAGTATGACATTAGCTAGTTTTTTTCTGTAGATGTTTGTGTGTGTGTGTGTGTGTGTGTGTGTGTGTATGTGTGTTTTTAGAGATGGAATCTCTATGTTGCCCAGGCTGATCTCAAGCTCCTGGCCTCAAGCAATCCTTCTGCCGTGGCCTCCCACAGTGCTGGGATTGTAGGCATGAGCCAGCATGCTTGGCCTGTAGATGTTCTTTATCAGACTGAGGAATTCCCTCTGTTCTAGTTTGCTGAGAGTTTGTATCATAACTAGGTGTTGAATTTTGTCAAATGCTTTTCTGCATCTATTTATGTGATCATACGATTTTTCTTGCTTAGCCTGGTGAGGGCGTGAATTACAACGTTTTTTGTTTGTTTGTTTTGAGACAGGGTCTCACTCTGTCGTCCAGGCTGGAATGCAGTGGCACGATCAGGACTCACTGCAGCCTCGGCCTCCCAGGCTCAATACATCCTCCTGTCTCAGCCCGCTGAGTAGCTGGGACTACAGGGATATGCCACCATGTCTGGCTAATTTTTTGTATTTTTAGTAGAGACAGGATTTTGCCATGTTGGCCAGGCTGGTCTTGAACTCCTGAACTCAGTGATCTGACTGCCTTAGCCTCCCAAAGTGCTGAGATTATAGGTGTGAACCATCGTGCCTGGCCTTGATATGATTTAATACATATGAGTCTTTTCATATTGTCTCTTTTCTTAGTGTGAATTTCAGTAGATTGTATCTTTTAAGGAATTAGTCTATTTCATCTAAGTTATCAAATTTGTGAGCATAGTTGTTGAACATATTTTATTATACTTTTAATGTCCCTGAGATCAGTAGTAATGTCCCATTTTTCATTTCTGATATTAGCAATTTATGTCCTTTCTCTTTTTTTTTGTTAGCCTCGCCATAAGTTACCAATTTTATTGATCTTTTCAAAGAACCAGCTTTTGATTTTATTGATTTTTTGCTATTTGTCTTTGTTTTCAATTTCATTGATTTTTGCTCTAATTTTTATTATTTATTTTTTCTGCTTTTTCCGGGCTTACAGTATGCTTTTCTCTCTAGTTTTCTAAGATGGAAGCTTAGATTATTGATTTTAGATCTTTGTTCCTTTCTAATATAGGCATTTAATGCTATAAATTTTCCTTATAGCACTGCTTTCACTACATCCTATAAATTTCAGTAAGTTCTATTTTCATATTTCATTCAAGTTAAAACATTTTTAATTTATCCTGAGACTTTGACCTGTGTATTATTCAGAAGTGTCTTATTTTAATCTTCAAATATTTGAGAAACTTTCAGCTGTTACTGACTTCTAGTTTTTATTCATTGTGGTGCAAGAGCATACTTTGTATGATATTTTTCTTTTAAATGTTTTGAGGTGTCTTTTATGGCCCAAAATGTGATTTATCTTCTGAATATTCTGTGTAAACTTGAAAAGAATGTGTATTCTGCTCTCAGTGGATGAATATTCTATAATTGTCAAGTTCAGTTGTTTGATGGTTGAGTTCAACTATGGTTGAGTTGTTTGAGATATTAGCTTCTGCCTCATGTATTTGGACAATCTCTTGTTAGGGGAACACATGTTAAGAACTGTGTTTTCATGGAAATTGACCTCTTTGCAACGTCATGCTTCTATTTATCCCTGATAATTTTTGTTCTGAAGTCTGCCTTGTTTGAAGTTAATATGGCTATTCCAGGATTTTCTTGATTGGTGTTAGCATTATATATTTTCATCCATCCCTTTATTCCTTATCTGTGTCTTTATATTTAAAGTGGATTTCTTGTAGACAACATGTAGTTGAGTCTCATTATCTACTCCGTGAGTCTCTGCCTTTTAACTGGTGTATTTAAACCATTTATATTTAAAGTGGTTATTGATATAGTTGGATTAATATCTGCCACATTTGTAAGATTTTATTCATTCACTTGTTCCTCACTTCTTTTCTTAAAAAAGCTTTCTTTCCTTCTGTCTTCCAGTTTTAACTGAGCATTTTGTATTATTTTATTTTCTCTCATCTCTTAGCATAGCAATTAAACTTCTTTTAAAAATAATTCAGGCTGGGTTTGGTGGCTCATGCCTAGAATTCCAACACTTTGGAAGATTAAGGGAGGAAGCTGGCTTGAACCAGGAGTTCAAGACCAGCCTGGGCAATACAGCGAGACCCTATCTCTATTTTAAAAAATTAAGGCTTCCTTAGGGTTTTCAGGATAGTTTTGCAACTAATTGATAGGTAGTTTTTGCTGTTTATTTTTAAGACAAGGTCTTGCTCTGTCACCTAGGTTTGAGTGCACTGGTGCAATAATAGCTCACTGCAGCCTTGAACTCCTGGACTCAAGCAGCCTTCTCACTTCAACCCCTCAAGTAGCTGAGACTAAGGTATGCACCACCATGCCCAGCTAATTTTTTTTTTTTTTTTTT
>NW_012116544.1:311200-323687 GCF_000951035.1 Colobus angolensis palliatus | reverse complement strand
CCACTGCGCCCGGCCTGAGCTAATTTTTTTAAAACAAGGCTTGTACAGATGGGGTCTCATTATGTTGCCCAGGATGGTCTCAAACTCCTGGGCTCATGCAATCTTCCTGCTTTGGCCTCCCAAATTGCTGAGATTCCAGGCACGAGCCACTGCACCTGGCTAGTTTATAGGTAATTTAAATCCATTCTCAAATCCACTTCATGGGTAGCATGGGTACCTTGTAACAGAAGCATTCACATTGCTGTCATTCACTTAACTTATCCATAAGCTGTATTTACCCAGTATATTTTTGCTATTATTATTTTGAAGCTATCTATTAGGTCAATTAATAATAAGAAAAATTAAGGTTTTATTTTACCTTCATTTATTATCTAACATACTTCCCTTCTTTATGTAGCTCCAAGTTTCAGAAATATAACATTTGCCTTCTCTCTGAAGAACTTTATGGGTCTACTGGCAACAAATTCCCTCAGTTTTTGTTTGTGTGGTTTTTGTTTGTCCAAGAAATCCCTTAATTCTCCTTCACTTTATAAAAATTTCTATTTATTTTCTATTGTATATATTTCAGGCATACAACGCAATGTTTTCATATATACAAACACAGTGAAATGATTTACTATAGTCAAGCAAATGAACACACCATCACTTTACATAGTTATTTTGTATGGTAAGAGCACCTAAAATCTACTCTTAGCAAATTTTCAGCATACAATGTTATTAAATGTAGTCCTCATACAGTCTGTTAGATATTTAGATTTGTTTTATATAACTGCAAGCTTGTACCCTTTGACCAACGTCTCCCAGTTTTCTCCCACCTCTCAGCCCCTGGTAACCACTGTTCTGCTTTTTGTTTCTATGTATTTGACTTCTTTTAAGATTCCACCTATACATAAGATCATTTAGTATTTTTTTTTCTGTGTCTGACTTATTTCACGTAGCATAACGTCCTTCAGGTTCATCCATGTTGTGGCAAACAGCTTATATCCTTCTCTTTTAAGGCTGCATAATATTCATGTGTTTGTATTTCTCACAATTTCTTTATGCATTCACCCACTGATGAGCCGTTAGGTTGTTTCTATATCTTGGCTGTGGTGAGTAATGCTGCAGTGAATATGGAAACACAGATATGGCTACAAGATACTGGCTTCATTTCCTTTGGGTATACATGCACCAGAGGGATCACTGGGTCATAGGGTGGTTCTATATTTGATTTTTATGAAGAACCTGTATGCTATTTCCCATAATGGCTATACCAATTTACATTCCCACCAACAGCATATAGGGGTTCCTTTTCCTCCACACCCTCACCAACACTTACCTTCTGACTTATTTATTCCTTTCTTTAGTTTTAGAGACAGTTTCACTCTGACACCAGGGCCAGAGTGCAATGGTGTGATCGTAGTTCACTCCAACCTTGAATTCCTGGGCTTAAGTGATCCTCTGGCCTCAGCTTCCTGAGTAGCTATGACTACAGGTATGTATCACCACATCTGGCTAATTATTATTTTTTATTTTTTTGTAGAGATGGGGTCCCACTATGTCACTCAGACTGGTTTTCATCTCCTGCCCTCAAGTAATCCTCCCGCCTTGGCATCCCAAAGTGTTGGAATTGCAAGTGTGAGCCACCATGCCTGGCCACCTTGTCTTTTTGGTAATAGCCATTCTGACAGGTATGAAGTGATACTTCACTGTGGTTTGATTTGCATTTCTCTGGTGATTAGTGATGTTGAACACCTTTTCATATACCTGTTAGCCATTTGTATGTCGTCTTTGGGAAAATTATTCAGGTTCTTTGCCTGTTTTTTATTTTTTTAATTTTGTTTTTTGCTATTAAGTAGTGTGAGGTCCTTGTATATTTTGGATATTAAGCCCTTATCTGATACATGGTTTGCAAATATTCTCTTCCAATCCATATGCTGCCTTTTCATCTTGTTGCTTATTTCCTTTGCTATGCAGAATGTCTTATTTTGATGTGGTCCTACTTGTTTTGTTTTTGCTTTTGTTGCCTGAGCTTTTGGTGAGATATCCAAAAATTCATTGCCAAGGCCAATCAATATCAAAGAGCTTTTCACCTTTGTTTTCTTCTAGGGGCTTTACAGTGTCAGTTCTTACACTTAGATCTTTAATTCATTTTGAGTTGATTTTTGTATATGGTGAGTATACAAAAATCTTGTATACTTTATACAAAAATCTTGTATAAAGTCTAATCTCATTCTTTTGCACATACAGTTGTTTCAACATCATTTATTGAAAAGATGGTCCTTTCCCCATTGTGAGTTCTTGGCATCTTTGTTGAGAATCAATTGATTGTAAATATATAAATTTATTTCAAGGCTTTTTAGTCAGTTCAATATGTCTAGTTTTATGTCAGTACCATTCTGTTTTGATTACTACAGCTTTGTAATATGTTTTGAAGTCAGGTAGTGTGATATCTCTAGCTTTGTTCTTTTTGCTTAAGATTCCTTTGGTTATTTGGGGTCTTTTGTGGTTCCATATGAATTTTAGGATTTTTTTTTCTATTTCTGTGAAGAATGTTATTGGAATTCGTATAGGAATTATATTGAATCTGTAGATCGCTTTGGGTAGTATAATAATTTTCACAATATTCTTCTAATTCATGAACCTGGGATATCTTTTTATTTCTGTGGTCTTTAATTTATTTCATCAATGTTATATAGTTTATGTACAGATCTTTCACTTCCTTGGAAAAATTTATTTTTATGTATTTTGGGAGACAGCTATTGTAAATGGCTTGATTTCCTTTTTTGACAGTTTATTGTCAATATATAGAAATGCTGTTGATTTCTGCCGGTTGCAGTGGCTCACGCCTGTAATCCCAGCACTTTGGGAGGCCAAGGCGGGTGGATTATGAGGTCGGGAGTTTGAGATCAGCCTAACCAACATGGTGAAACCCTGTCTCTACTGAAAATACAAAAATTAACCGGGCATGGTGGTGCACACCTGTAATCCCACCTACTCGGGAGGCTGAGGCAGGAGAATCGCTTGAACCTGGAGGGCGGAGGTTGCAGTGAGCCAAGATCACAGCACTGCACTCCAGCCTGGGCAACAGAGCGAGACTCTATCTTAAAAAAAGAAAAAAAAAAAAAAGAAAAAGAAGTGCTGTTGATTTTTTTTATGTGGTAGCCTGCAAGTCTACTGAATTTATTTATTAGTTCTAACCATTTTTTAGTGATGTCCCTAGGGTTTTCTACATATAGAATATGTCATCTACAAACAGGGATAACTTAATTCTTCCTTGCCTATTTGTTTGTTTTGTTTGTTTTTTGAGAAAAGGTCTTGCTCTGTTGCCCAGGATGGAGTACAGTGGTGTAATGTTGGCTCACTGCAACCTCTGCCTCCCAGGCTCAAGTGATCCTCCCACTTCAGCCTCCTGAGTAGCTGGAACTACAGGCATGTGCCACTATGCACAGCTAGTTTTTGAATTATTTTGCAGAGACAGGGTTTCACCATGTTGCCTAGGCTGGTCTCAAACTCCTGGGCTCAAGTGATCCGCCCACCTCAGCCTCCCAAAGTGCTGAGATTGCAGGTGTGAGCCATCGCATCAGCATTCCTTTCCAATTTGGATGCCTTTTATTTCTTGTGCTTGTCTATTCTTGCTAGTTCTTTCAGTACTATGTTAACTAGAAGTGGCAAGTGTGGATCCTTGCCTTGTATGGAGTCAAATCTTTTTCTGCATCTACGGAGATGATTTGGTATTTATTTCCCTTTTATTCTGTTGATGTGATGTATCACATTGATTGATTTGCATATGTTAGACTAACCTTGCATCCCAAGGATAAATCCTACTTTCTCCTTCACTTTTGAAGAATAATTTCACTGAATATAGATTTCTAGGGTGGCATTTTTTTTCTTTTAACACTTTAAATATTTCACTACCCACTTGTTGTTTGCATGGTTTATGACAAGAATTATGATATAATACTTATCCTTGTTCCTCTACCAGTAGGGTGTCCCCCCACCCCCCACCCCGACAACCTTCCTGCACCTCTTCAGCTTCTTTCATGGTTTCCCTTTTTGTCTTTGGTTTCCTACAATTTGATTATGATGTATCCAGGTAAAGCGTTTTTGTTTTTTATTCTACTTAGTATTCTCTGATCTTCCTGGATCTGTAGTTTGGTGTTTTGACACTAATTGTGGGAAATTTGTAGCCATTATTACTTCAAATATTTCCTTTATCTCTTTTCTTTTCTCTCCTTTTTTTCTTTCTTGGTCTTTCTCTATTGCCCAGATTGGAATGCAGTGGTACAAATATGGCTCACTGTAGCCTGGACCTGCTGGGCTCAACTGACTCTCCCAGCTCAACTTCCCAAGTAGCTGGGACCACAGACACGTGCCATCATGACTGGCTATATTTTTACTTTTACTTTTTGTAGAGACATGGTCTCAGTATGTTTCCCAGGTTGGTCTCAAACTCAAGCAATCCTCCTGCCTCCACCTCCCAGAACGTTGGCATTACAGGCGTGAGCAACAACACCTGGCCCTGTTCTGGCGTTTTTCCTTCTCTTTTCTCATATTTCAGTTTGGGAAGTTTCTATTGAGATATTCTCTGTAGCACATTCTCTTCTGAGATATTCTTAAGTTCAGAGATTCTTTCCTCAGCCATACCCAGGCTACCACTAAGTCCATTAGAGGCATTCTGCCTGTCTGTTATGGGGTTTTCATTTATACTGTTTCTTTTTAAAAATTAAAAAAAATAGTTTTTGTAAATTAATTTTTTTCCCCTTTTTTGAGATGGAGTCTTTCTCTGTTGCCCAGGCTGGAGTGTAATGGTGCGATCTCGGCTCACTGCAACCTCTGCCTTCCAGGTTCAAGTGATTCTCCTGCCTCATCCTCCCAAGTAGCTGGGATTACAGGAACCCGCCACCATGCCCAGTTAATTTTCATATTTTTAGTAGAGATGGGGTTTCACCAGGTTGGCCAGGCTGGTCTTGAACTCCTGACCTCAGGTGGTCCACCTGCCTCAGCCTCCCAAAGTGCTGGGATTACAGTCGTGAGCCACTACGCCTAGCCATTTTTTTCTTTTTTAATAGAAACAAGGTCTCACTTTGTGGCCCAGGTTGGTCTCGAACTCCTGGGCTCAAGCTTCCCAAAGTGTTGTGATTACAGGTGTGCGCCACTGCAGCCAGCCTCTTTTTATTCTTTCTCAGAGTTTCAATCTTTCTACTTATATTATCCATTGTTCTTTATATTGTTCGCTTTTTTCATTAGCATCCTTAGCACATGGATCATACTTATTTTAAGTGCCTAGTCTGATAATTTTGAAATTATTGCCATATCTGAATCTGGTTCTCCTGCTTTCTTTTCCTCTTTAGATTGTTTTCGGTTGCCCTCAAGCATGCCTTGTAAAGTTTTGTTGAAAACCAGACATGATGTATTGGGTAATAGGAACTTAGATATATTGGTTTTAGGGAGATGGTTGGTGTTTATCTCGCTAGGAGAATTATACTGTGTTTACTATTTGCTGTAGCTGTAGATGTCTGAGGCTTCAGTTTCCTCTAGTGTTGCATTTGCTTCCTCTGGAAAGCCCTTCTGAAATAGTCTGAGCCTTGATGTCTCTCACTGTGATCCCCTGTTGCTGTATGGGAGTCCTGCTGCCACGGAGGTGGGGAGGGGAATATTCCCTCATCTTGTGATTAGGTCTCAGTGGTTCTGTGGTCTCTGCATTTGCTGTATGACCTCCGCAAGTGCTGCTCACCTCCCCTCCCACTTAGATGTGACAGGGTGGCTAGAGAGGCTAGCCCTGGGTCATTGACCCTCCCTGGGGCAGGTCAGGCTTTCATCTAGACTCCCATGTGTGCTGGCCTTTGTTGCAGGGAAACTGGAGGAGAAAAGAATGCTCTGCTACATTTGCAAATGGTTGCTTTTCCTCTGCCCCTGCTGGAGGCATGAGATTTCCCTCCAGTCTTCACAGCGGGGACCTGGTGGGGCTCCTGGAGATAAAACTCAAGAAAGTGTGGGAGCCCTCAAGGCTAGGGTTTTTAACTCTGACAGGTCCAGCCTCTGCCTCCAGCAGCTGGTTTATTTCAGTCTAGTTGTTCCTACTTGTTTTGGCTCCAGGCAGGCTTCTCCTCTTGGGCCTCTGCTCGTGGTGAGTTGTGATTTTTTGTATCAGCCTCTCTCTCTCCAGTTTTCAGGGCAGCAGTTTGCCCTGTGATCTACGAGGAGCTATTGTATTTTAGTTTGTTCAGTTGTTTCCCTGTAAGTGTGGGAATGATGCCGCTGAGCTCTTCATATGGCAGAGCAAAAATCAGAAGTCTAGGGTGCCTTTTCACTGTGCCGGAGGTTCCCTCCCCATGACGGTCAACAGAGAAACCTAATTACACTTCAGCATTTTCTCTGCAGTGACCTTGCTTAGTTTCACGATCTCTGTCCATTATCCCGCTTCTCCGACCCACTGAGAGCAACTTGTTCAGCAAGAAGGTGAGAGTTAAAAGCTGTGGTCAGATGGCCGGGCGCAGTGGCTCACGCCTGTAATCCCAGCACTTTGGGAGGCCGAGGTGGGCAGATCATGAGGTCAGGAGATCGAGACCATCCTGGCTAACACGGTGAAACCCCGTCTCTACTAAAAATACAAAAATTAGCCGGGAGTGGTGGCGGGTACCTCTAATCCCAGCTACTCAGGAGGCTGAGGCAGGAGAATGGCGTGAACCTGGGAGGCGGAGCTTGCAGTGAGCAGAGATCACGCCACTGTCCTCCAGCCTGGGGGGACAGAGCAAGACTCCGTCTTTAAAAAAAAAACAAAAAAGTTGTGGTCATATGCACTAAGTCTCTGGCTCTACAGTGAGCTCTCAGGTTAGTAATAGATGACAGTTGGGCTCCAGCTTGTGTAGGGCTCACCCTTCCGAAAACAGCCTTGGGCCCAAGAAAGACCCAGCCAATGCCAGTGCTGCCCAACCCACCTGCTGCTTCCCTGTTTCCCAGTTCCAGGGCTCCCCCAGGGCCCCTGCTGCCCAGCTCTTTTCCAAGGCCACACTCCGCAGGAGGACTGGAGAACATCTCAGGGAGGCAGCCACAGCAGCCACTGCGTGGAGTCTCAGCAATGGCATGGTTTTGGACCTTTTTCTACAAAATCTTTGAATGGTTACTGGGAAAGGAGGTGAAAGGTCCTCAGCCTGATGTGGACTGTGGCAGCCAGTACTCAGGGGTCCGCTGGCTAGAGGAGGAGCCCCCTAAGTCTCATCAGTGTGGAGGACCCCCTGAGCCTTGGCCCCTGATAGACTGAATTCTGGGCTTTGGAAGCAGCACAATTTCCAGACACTGCACTGCCTGGAGCCAGGGTAGACAAAGATCCTGGGAAGGAAGAAGAAAGGAAGTGGAGTTGTTGGGAGGCCTGGCCCTGCCATACAGATTCCAAACCAGAGGCTTCCATCCCGGAGTTAGGGTGGAAGAGACCAGCATTATTAAACTTGCAACAATTATTTTAAATTACTTTTGAAAATACTTATTTTTTAACCTTTAGTAATGTGAAGAGTTACATTTGGAACACTTTCTATATCTGCTTTTATTTATTTAAAAACATTATTTATTTTATAGAGATGGGGGTCTTGCTTTGTTGCCTAGGTTGGTCTTGAACTCCTGGCCTCCAGTGATCCTCCCACCTCAGCCTCCCAAAGTGTGGGGATTATGGCATGAGCCATTATACCCAGCATTGTATCAGTTTTTAGATGTTAGAAACTAGAGGCTTAATTCTGGAAAGCATATCTTGAGAGTAGTTTAAATGTGAACATGTATTTTTAGAAACAAATTTTGGCTTATGTGAACACAGATTCATTGTAGTATCTGATGTTGTCACAGTCTTCAAGAGAAAAAAACCACCATTCACCATCCTTGGACATATGTGTTGAAATGCATGCTGCTGTGTGTGCAAATGAACCCACTTTTATACTTGTATTATTTTGCATTGACTGTCTATTTTGAATTTAAATAATCATGCTTTGATTCTTCATAAGTTTTTATGTTATGGAATTGTTTGCACCGATCATAAAATATAAATATAAATAAAATAAAAATAAAAATAAAAATGTGTGAAATAAAAAAGTGGTCCAAAGAGGAGCTCATTTCTTTGGGAGGGGCTGGGGGTGGGACGTAGGCTGGAGAGGGAGTCGCCATGGCCCTGGGCATGGAGCTCATGGGAAGAGGTGATCACCTGCCCTCCATGGGGATGGAGTTAGGAGTACTTGCCACTCTCCAAGCTGCCCCTAAAAGAATCACATGGAACTTTGGGGGATGCCTGCAAGAAGAGGAGCTTGGTATCTTGTTCTGATGGGCTGGACGACCTGCCCAGAGGAAGAGAAAACTGGGAGATGAAGCCCTTGGAGAGAGCCCGCCCAACCCTCCCCAGTGCCAGCTTGTGTTTCCCATGGGTCAGGTCACCTGGGAAGCAAGCCATGTTGAACCATCTGGCTGCCTCCTTCCCAGGCCGCCTGCCGGGTGGGGAGTGCATGGGCGTGTCCTGGCACAAATGGCGTGGAGCAGAGGCTAGGGGTTCAGCCAAAGCACAGCTGAAGGAACTGAGGAAAAAGGAGGACTTGGGGAGGGTGTGGCCACCTCATTTCCTTTTTAATTGCAAAGCGATACATGCTTCCTGTAAGAATTTATATGTACCATAAAAATGTACAGTGCCATAGTACCCCATAGTATGAATAAACTATGTCTGTTCCCCTAGTAGCAGGTAGATGGTTTTCAACCTCTGCGTACATACTGACGAACTGAGTATCTTATGTCTTTAGGTGCTAATGCAAATATTTCTGTAGAACAGATTCCTCGGAGTGGAATTGTTGGGTCAAAGGATGTTCACATTTATAAACTGGCAGATATTACAAAAATTGACCTCGAAGTAGCTGTACCAATTTATAAGCCCACCAAAAATGTACAGGAATGCCCAGTTCTTGGGAATCGTCGTCCCATTAAGATTCCCTGCGGGGCTGGGGATCACTTGATGCCCGCTTGGCTGAGGTCTTTCCCCTACTCTGCTGATGGCAGTGGCTGTTGCCAACATGCCGGCTGCTGCACGGCTGGGGCTGCACACTCCACGGAGCTGGTGGGAGCCCCGCCCCTTCTGAGCTGGGACCGCAGCTCCCTGCGCCCAAACCGCCGCTGCAGACCCGGGCCTCGTGCTCTATGGAGCAGGCAGGAGCCCCACCCAGGAGGGCGGGGCTAGAGCAGCCTGAACCGCACCTGTGGCTCTGAGCGCTCCTGGGCTCTAGCGGGAGGGCCAGGAGTGGGTAGGGTCGGCCTTGGCCTGCCCAGGCGCGGCTGCCTCTGCCCTCCTGGACGCTGCAGCTGCCCTCTTACCTGCAGCACCCGGGCATCTCTGCAGCCTGCACCCTCGGGGACCCCAGGAAGGACCCCTCCCTTCTCCGCTCTGTCCCCGTAGGCTCTGGGGCGTCTGCTCCCGTTACCTGGCCTCTGCTGCTGGCGACCGCTCCAATCTCGGGGCGGGTTTAGGGCCGAGCCCTGGGGGCCTTGAATGACCACAGGAGGCAGACGGAGTCCTTGGCGGAGGGGGGAAGGTCCCCCCAGTAAAGGTCCCACTTTCAGGTCAGGGCGGGCCTTGAAGGCTGGGCTGCCAGTCCTGCGGACCTGAGTGGGGACTCGCGGTGCCTCCTCTAGGCCCGCCCGTGGCCACATATGGGCCAATCGTCTTGTGCTTCCTCCCCGCTAAGGTCATGAAAGTCCCGCATGAGGCAGAGCAGACCGGAGGACGACCAGAGAGCCAAGAAGGGAGACAAGTGAGTGGACAGACGGACAGCTTGAGAGAGCAGTTGTCGTTCCGTTGAGAGCTGTAGGTAGAGACCTGCAGGCAGGGAGGAGCTGCTTTCTCTGCTGAGAGCTTCGGAGACCTGCAGAGACATCCGAATTACTTGCCTGTGGAGAGGAGCTCATCTCTCCAGGGCCTCCTGTCTGCTTGGAGCTGAGCACTCCATGGGCAGCCAGCCTGCAGGGAGGAGCTACACTCCTCTGAGTGGTTGTAATACTAAATAAAACTCTTCATCATCCTTGGCATGTCATGCTGTCCGTGGGATATCTTTTTACTTATTTGTGTCTTCGCTTTATTTCATTGTTTTAGAGTTGTCAGTGCACAGATATTTCACTTTCTTGGTTACATTTATTAAGTATTTATTTTTTTAATGCTATTGCAAGTCGGGTGGTTTCCTTGGTTTCTTTTTCAGATAGTTTGTTGTTAATGTGTGGAAATGCTGCCGCTTTTTGTGTGTTGGTTTTTTATCCTGCAACTTTATTGAATTTATTGGTTTTAACAATTGTTATTGGAGTCTTTAAGGTTTTTTACATATAGAATCATGTTCTCTGCAAATAGGGATAATTTAATTTTTCCCTTCTAACTTAAATGTTTTTATTTCTTTTTCTTTCCTGATGGCTCTTGCTAGTACTTTCAGTTCTGTGTTGAAGCGGTGAGAGGGGCATCCTCCCCTTGCACTGAGTTTCAGAGTAGAAGATTTCAGTTTTTCCCATTATGATATTAGCTGTAGGCTTTTCATGAATGGCCTTTCTATGTTTAGGAAGTTTTCGTCTATACCAATTTTGCTGAGAGCTTTTTTGAAAAAAATCATGAATGTTAAATTTTGTCTAATGGTTTTTATGAATCAATGGAGATAACCATGTGGTTTTTATCTTTCCTTCTGTTAATGTGGGGTATCGTATGGATTATTTTGCCTATCCCAGGGATAATTTCCACTTGTTCATATGATGTTTTTGATGTGTTGTTGGATTTGGTTTGCTAGTATTTATTGAGAATTGTTGCATCTATGTTCATTGGAGATATTGGCCTGTAGTTTTTTAAGTAGTGTCTTGGTGTGGCTTTGGTATCAGAGTAATGCTGGTCTCATCAAGTCAGTTTGGAAATCCTAGCTCCACTTCAATTTTTTGGAAGAGCTTCAGAGATACTGGTATTAGTTCTCCTTTAAATGTTTTGTAGAATTCATCAGTGAAGCCATCAGTTTTTGAGCTTGTCTTTGGTGGGAGACTTTTTATTACTAATACAATCTCCTTACTCATTTATACTTGTTTTTATTTTCTTTGTTTTTCTTTTCTTTTCTTTTTTTCTTTTTTGAGACAGAGTCTTGCTCTGTTGCCCAAGCTGGAGTGCAGTGGCACATTCTTGGCTATGCAACCTCTGCCTCCTGGGTTCAAGCAATTCTCATGCTTCGGCCTCCCAAGAAGCTGGGATTAAGGCACGTGCCCTGACACCCTGCTATTTTTTGTATGTTTAGTAGAGATGAGGTTTCTCCGTGTTGGTCAGGCTGGTCTTGAACTCCTGGTCTCAAGGGATCCACTCACCTTGGCTTCCCAAAGTGCTGGAATTACAGGCGTGAGCCACCACGCCCAGTCTATATTTTCTACTTCTTAATGATTCATATATGTTTCTAGGAATTTATCCATTTCTTCTAGATTATCTGATTGGTTGCTGTACATAGTAGTTTTTTATGATCTTTTTTACTTCTGTGGTCTCAGTTGTAATGTTTCCTCCTTCATTTCTGTTTTTATTTGAGTCTTCTGTCTTTTTTATTGCTTAGGGAAAGGTTTGTGAATTTTGCTTATCTTTTCAAAAAGTCCAATTCTCAATTGTATTGATTTTTTTCTGCTGTTTTTCAAGTCTCAATGTCATTTATTTCTGCACTGATCTTCGTGGTTTCTTTTATTCTGCTAACTTGGGGTTTAGTTAGTTCTTTCCCTGGTGGCCTGAGCTGTGAAGTCAGGTTGCTTCTTGAGATTTTTCCATTTTCATATTGTGTTGTATTTTCACTTTTATTTGTCCCAAGATATTTTCTGTTTCCTCTGTGATTTCGTCTTTGGCTCATTGTTATTCAGGAGCAGGTCGTTGAATTTCCACATGTTTGTGCATTTTCCAAGATTTCTCCTGTTATTATTTTCTAGTTTCATACCATTGTGATTACAATAGACACTTGATATAACTTCAGTCTTCTTAACTCAAGTTGTGCTGTAACATACACTCCTGCACAATGTTCTGTGTGCTCCAGGAAAGAGTGTGTATTCTGTTGCTATTGGATGAAATGTTCTGTATATGTCCATTAGGTCCATTTCGTTTAAAGGCCAATGTTTCCTTTTTGATTTTCTGTCTGGATGTTCTCTTCCTTGTTGAAAGTGAAATATTGGCGAGGCTCATGCTGGTGGCTCACGCCTGTAATCTCAACACTTTGGGAAGCCTAGGAGGGAGGATCCCTTGAGGCCAGGAGTTCAAGTTGACCAGCCTGCACAATGTGGCTAGACCCCATCTCTACAAGACATAAAAGGATAACTCAATGCTAAATACTTTATTCAAGAAAGCAAGGAGGAAGGACTGGATATGGTGGCTCATGCCTATAATCTCAACACTTTGGGAAGCCTAGGCAGGCAGATCACTTGAGGTCAGGAGTTTAAGACCAGCCTGGCCAACAAAGTAAAACTTCGTCTCTACTGAAAACATAAAAAATAGCCAGGCATGGTG